>NC_056733.1:1895913828-1896213828 GCF_019279795.1 Protopterus annectens | reverse complement strand
TAGTGATAGTTCCTTTCAATAAAGAATGCCCCTGCAACTTTACAGAAACTACCAGGACCTATCCTGAAAGGAACTGAATACTGTGCTTTTGTTTACACAGATGAAACTACAATCTTCAGTCTGTTCTAACAAGAGACCCTATGACATTTCAGAAAGGTGCTGAGCAGATTAGAGAGACGTTGTCTAATTATCAAGATAAACAAGTATCAGACATAACTTAAACTGGTCATTAGTTGATCACTATTGGTGTAATGGTTAAGCTGTTTACCTCACAAACAAGAGGTACAAGATTTGATTCTTTTTAAGGGGAAACTGGTTAGGCATAAAATGGTTCACAAGGGCAGCTAGCTTAGTACTTACGTGTGAGTGGTGGCAACAATAGGGCAGAGCAAAGGCTATCAATTCACAGGGTTCTTTGTTTCCAAAAAATCAGGAAAGGGTATTCATCATGAAAGTGGGAGTATTACAGAGATTACAAAAACAATCCAGGTACGTTTGTCTAGACACCAACTTGTGAGTAGGCTTTCCAAGCACTGCACACTCCTATTTTAAGTAATGCAGTTAGCCTTTGAGGGCATGGAAATGAGTAGCTCAACTACAGATTCCAAGCTATGCCCCCACCCCTCCCTGCAATTGACCAGCCAGTGCTTGCTCATCAGGTCTACTGGACTCACATTAGCCTGCCCCGAGCTGAACCCAATCCCATGTCTGGAGCTGATGATGAGATCAACCAGTGTCACACTGCTGCCAGGGAGTGTAACTCTGACACCCACTACTTTCCAACAGCAACCTGTGCAAACTCCGTATGTGTGCATCTAAGTGCATTAGCAGTTCTGCAAATGCACAGTCTCTGACTCAGTGGTATATCTGGTTGCAGCACAGTGCCTGTCAGGCTCTTCACACTTTGAAAACAAAAAAAGCTCCATGAAGCAAGCTCAAACACAAAAATACTGAAAATAGTCCAATAGTTTAATGAAGCGCTTTTCATCACCTTCAATAAGGCAACTTCTTCAGATTACATTTCTAAAAAACAAGTTCCATTTAAATAGTATAAAAAATCACATGCTCAGACTCAAAAGAAAAAGTAGAAGTTGCCTTATTGAAGGTGACGAAAAGCGCTTCATTAAACTACTGGACAGAAGTTGCCTTATTGAAGGTGACGAAAAGCGCTTCATTAAACTATTGGACTATTTTCAGTATTTTTGTGTTTGAGCTTGCTTCGCGGAGCTTTTTTTGTTTTCACGGAGTTAGGCACTTCACACTTCTGCACTGCAGTGAGACTAGGCTGCCTCCTTTCCTCCAGGATGAGCAAGCCGACCACTCAATCTCACCACCCTACCTGGCCCGTCCAGCACCTGCACCACTAGCTGAACACGGGATAACTGGTTTACAGTAAGGGTTTTATCCCCCCCAGCTTAGAGTAGCTGAATGGTACAATGTTTCTTAAGGATTTGGCAACAAGTAATGTTTGACATTTAAGAAGAGGGAGTAATGTGAAAGAAAACATACCACATAAGGGAAATGGAGCTATTTGTCAGAAAAAAGACATACCACCTAAGGGAAATGCAGCTATTTGTCAGAAGTGAATAGTAGGGGAGCTTAACTTAGATATCATAATGGAAATTGTAAGTATTTTTTAAAAGCTTAATGTGAATGAAAAATAATGTAAAAGAGAATACAGACTGTAGAGAATATACAACTTCTTTCAGTAGCAGTTCCACAAAGTGGTTAAAAGTAAAACTGCTCTCAAACTTGCATTATTCCTTGGACAGACAAGCTATTGTTATAGTAAGACACAACTGGAAGGCACTGAGCTGGAAGTGAGGTGGGTAAGATCCTGGAGTGTTACTGCTTGTAGCTGTGGTCTACAACTACTTAGTGTATGGCTTATTTAAGTGTAGTAGGTGTTGGCTATTAGCTGTATAGCCGCTGTGGTACAGCAGTAGCGTTGTTGCCTCACAGCAAGAGATTCTCCTGTTCGATTCTCGGCTGGAGTGCCTTCTGTGTGGAATCTGCATGTCCTCCCCACAGTCGAGTGGCATCCAAAAAGACATGTGTGAATGGGCATGCCTTCGCTGAAGGTTGGGTGTCGGGCTGGCAACTCGGCACCATAAAAATCTACTGCCAATCATTAGCGGACCGGAGTTCCACTGTGGCGACTCTTAACTGGGAAAAAGCCAAAAAGACAAACAAAATGTGTTGGCTATTAGCTGAGGCAGAACTTCATACTTACCCTAGGCACCCAAGGCCACCCCTTTCATACTAGGCAGTTAGTGGTACAGAACATTAGACCACAGACCCTGGTTATGACTTACTAACTGCTGGTGTCAGATTAGGCTAAACACCATCTTGACACATTAGTACATCTGTTGATAAAAAGCTTTCTGCCAGAGAAATAGCCCATTGGAATTTGGTTCTGGTAAAGTAGTCCAAAAAAAGTTTTGACAAGTTTGTTCTCAGTTTTTTTTCACTAACAACTACTGTGAAGGATAAAAACTTACACTTTGAAGATGAGTATTTCTGTATTTGAGAATTGCAAGGCAACAATCTTGTTTAAAGTTGGGGAAAATAATTAATGACATTTTTTACTGTTTAGGTAACTTTTCTTATTTGAGCTTTAGCATTAGGACAACATGTGTAGAATTTCCCAATATTGTGAAAACGCACACAATTCTTGAATAACTACTGTTAGTCATTTCCCTCAGTTAAGAGTACATTAAAGATTCTATGGCATGGAAATGATTATTTTATAAGGGATTGTGGCAGTTTGTTAAAAGGTGCCTTTCACTTTGTTGCTTGGTGACCTCAGGATACTTTAGGAGTCAGAGGTGAGATACTGATTTTCTTTAAATTGAAGGGCATCAGCAGGTACTTCACCCAGTGATCTGTTTAGAATGTCATGTGATTTCACATCTTTACAGTTATTCTTATCCAAACTAATCAGTAAAAAGGAAACAGACCAATCATTCAGTAAAGACCTGACCAACCTAGCGTTTTCACTGTGTAATACCTTAACCCTGCTGTAGTGGAGGTCCATGGGATATATGTAAATGACCCCTTAAAGGCTTAACAGTGCCTCAGCTATATAGTTACTACATGCAATTATTTTTTATTTTTGTATGTCTTTATGTGTACATTCAGGCTATAAACTCCAAATGATATGTATCACAAGTTTTTTACATATTCTTTACCAATGAGCTCTCTATTTGACTAGACATTCGTTGTCAAAGTATTATGCCACATGCCATTTCTTTACATTTAAAAATACCCAAGTATGCTTTATGAATTGTCCAGTATCTGAACAGGTAGCTGGTTTGGTGCAGTCAATCTATTGGATTTGAGCATCTATCAGTGTGACTTATGAATTTCATCAAGAGAACAGTAATAAAGGTGAAATGGTTGTGGAACTTTTGCCATCTGACGATACTTCCAGTACCATATTTCAAATGACTGAAATGCTATGTCATTTTCATTGTGTTGAAAAAAATCAAGAATTAAATTGTCTGGTCCAGTAAACAAGATAGCATATTACATCAAAATCTCATTTGAGGTCATGTTTGTACTTGATTAATGCCTCCCCACATCACAGCACAATACACTTTGCCTTGCAGGACTTTAACAATGTTGCATTTATCTGCAAATTACTGTCTGTAAATGTATAAATTAAATGCTTTACAAACATTTGTATTTCTGCGGTGGTACAGCGGTAGCGTTGTTACCTCACAGCAAGAGGTTCTCCCGTTCAATTCTCGGCTTGGCTTGGGAGTGCCTTCTTTGTGGAGTCTGCATGTCCTCCCTGCGGTTGGGTAGCATTCGAAAGACATGCGTACATAAATGGGCATGCCTTTGTTGAAGGTTGGGTGTCGAGCTGGCACCTCGGTGTTTCGTAACAAAATCTACTGCCAATCATTAGCGGACCGGAGTTCCGCTGTGGCGACCCCTTACTGGGAAAAAGCCGAAAGATAAACAACAACAACAAACATTTTCATGCCCACTGCAACTCTGTAAACTTTTGATTGTGATTCACATCTCTCTGACTGCACTGTTACCTCTAGTGTTTTGTGTTTTACAACTGTTTTTTTATACTGTTATACTAGTACTAGTTGGCATAATTATTTAAAGTGTTCAGCTTACAGTTACAATAGACCTGGTTTGATTCACACCTTAGGGAGGCATAACTAAGCTTCTAAAGGCCCTCTGGGATTAGTCAAGTAATTACCTATGAATAATTAATACAACTTTTTTTACCTGCAACACAGCTTAGATTGTCCTTACTATTTCAGTTTATGAGAAGAATAATCAATGTAGCTTTAGCTTTTTGAATACAATTTCAAGCCAGCTTTCTGAATCTACAGTCAATAATTTATTTATTTTATTTTTATTTTACATTTGTTAACCGGGACAGTCCAACTGGATATAAGTCAATTTTCAGCGGAGGCCTGGGGAGAAAAGCTCCAAGAGATCACAATTTTATAGTTAACAAATAAGACAATAAGTATTACAAAAAGGCACATTTGACAACATACATAAGATGCATTTCTTACACCTCTAGAGAAGTTAGATGTGCAATTAGTCTTCCTAAGATGAGGCTGTACATCTGAACTTATGGACAATAAATGTCTGTAGCTAAATTATGAATCTAGTTGCTAATAGGAAAAATACTGAAGTACTAGCCAGGGGTAGTACACGAGCATAGTCTGTTATTCAGGATTTGAGTTTTGAGTAGTTTCTTGAATTGGGTTGAGGAGTTGTTACTTGTTATATGGGCAGGAAGGGAGTTCCAGATTTTATAGATATAGTAGCTGTAGACGGATTTACCTGCCTCATTAAATATGGTTACCTTAAGGAGGTTTTGGGTGCTAGATCTTAAGGATCTGGTAGTGGTGTAGGGTTGAAGTAATTGTTGTAGAGCTAGGGTGTTGTCTGAGTGATGTAATAATTTGTGTGAGAGTGATAGTTGATTGAATTGAAGTATTAGTGGTTGTTCTAACCAAGTGAGGTTCTTGAGGCATTCACAGTGATGTGTTCTAGGGGATGAAACTGTGGCAAATCTAGCTATCTTATTATAACAGCTGTCAAGTTTATTTCGGTCAGTTTTTCAGAGATTGGTAAGCACAGGGGAGGCATAAAGTAAGGTGGATAGTAGGTGTGTCCTGGCTATTGTAATTTTGGAGTGGTTGGAGAGAAATTGTTTGTTATGATAGCCCAAGTTTTTTATGAACTTTTTTATGGTCTGGGAAATGCGTATGTCAAATCTAACGTGACTGTCAATTTCCAAGCCAAGCAGTTTGCTGTGGTTGGTAAGGGTGATGGTGGTACTGTTATACAAGGAGATTGTAAAGCTACAGTAAAGATCTGTGGGGGTTGAAGGAGAGTAATTTTTTTTTAGCTGGGTTAAGAATAAGGTTATGATCGGTGATCCAAGTTTTGGCTAGGGAAAAGCATTCTTGTGTTTGGGAGAGGAGGAGGTCTAGAGTGTTGGCTGCACATATTATGGTGGTATCATCTGCATATTGGACTATTGAGGCTTTGGGAATGTTGGATGGAGATTGATTAGTAAATAGGGTGAAGAGCAGTGGACCCAGGATGGAGCCTTGGGGAACCCCTAGGAAGACAGGCAATAAGGGAGAGAGTTGGTTTTGCCATTTTACAGCTTGCTGCCTACCATCTAGATAGCTCTTAAACCAAGAAATAGCAAAGATGCTAAGGTTTATGGTGGATAGTGAGTGAAGCAGTTTTTCATGGTTGACCATGTCAAAAGCTTTGGATGAATCTAAGAATGTAGCAGATACGAGCAATCCATTATTTCTGTGGTTATTGATGGTGTTAGTAAATGATGTAAGTGTGGTGGTGGTGCTGTGGAAGGGTCTGAAGCTGTGTTGTTGTGTGGATAGCAATTTGTTTTCTAGGAGGTACTTTATCAATTGCATGTGAACAACTCTCTCAAGAAGTTTTGATAGGGGGGATAGTATAGCTATAGGGCGATAGTTACTGAGTTGGAGAGAGCTACCCCCTTTGTGAAGTGGAGTTATATGAGATATTTTCCAAAGCTGGGGTACTTTACACTCGGAGATAGATCTGTTTATTAGGAGGAGACAGGATAGGCTGTAGCTTCAGCGGCTAGTTGCAGATATTCTGTGGGTAATTTATCGGTGGCTATGGAGGTTGGTTTAAGTTTTAGGAGTAGTTTTTGTATGATCTTGGTTGGTACTGGGTTGATGCTGAAGTTGGAGTGATTGCTTTTTGTTTCAGGTGGAAAGGGTATTTTTGTTGGAGTGGAGTTGTTGAGGCTCAGTTGGTTGTTAGATAGGGTTTGGATAGTTTCTGTAAAGAATTTGTTAAACTGTGTGGGGATATTGTCTTGGTTATTCACTATTTTAGGAGTGGGGGTGGATGTTTGACCTGGTTGTAATACAGAGTTGACTGCTGCCCAGAATGTTTTTGGGTTGTTTATATATTTTTTCTGTATATTTTGGTAGTAGGAGATTTTGACTGTTTTGATAAGTTTTTTGGCTTTATTGCGTAGTTCAAGGTATTTTTGTTTATCTAATTGGGATTTGCTTTTACAATAGTTTGTCCAGGCTTAGTTTCTATTTTTGAGGAATGTTTTAGTATCTAAAGTTAGCCAGGGGGCATGTTTAGTTTTAATTCTTGTGGTTCTTGGGGGGGGGGGTGTGATGGTTAACTATGTTTGTGAAGGTAGTATTGACGTATAGTACTGCTTCATCGAGGACTAAGCTTTTTAGAGGTGTCCAGTTACACCTTTTTAGGTCATTGTTAAAGTTGAATAAGTTAAAATGTTTTTTGTTCCTAATTTCACGCACAGTTACTTGGGTCAATTGGGGAGTTTTACTTCTTAGTAGAAATGTAGCTTGGTGGTCACTGAGGGTGCCTGGCAGACACCCAGCTTAGGATATTTGAGAAGGATGAGATACAAGTATCTAGTCTAGTATAGATTGATGTTTGGTTCTCTTGTCTGTTCTAGTGGGGGAAGTTATAAGTTGGGTTAGTCTATGTAGGTTGATGTTGAAGAGTGGGTTTTGACTGGACAGTTGTGCCAGTCATTATTAAGGTCACCTAATAGAATGTTTTCTTGGGGGGGGAGTTAGATATCCAATCTAGGAATTTCTCTGTAATGGTAATATTGTTGCCTGAGGGATATAGCATCCTAAAATATTGATATATTTATGTCAAATATATATTAGAGTCATATATTTATGTTAAATGTATAATGTTCGATTCAGCTCTAGTGCTTAACTATTCAGTCCAGTGTCATTTAAAGACACATATGAAACTTTTCCATATCCATTGAAGAAACTATACACAGCCTCAGCAAACAAATTAACTGTATTTGCAAGCAGAACATATGCTGCTCATTATGGATTGTTTAGGAAATTGGTCAGTTTACTATAGTTGCTAACTGCATAGTCTCGTTTGCAGCAATCACTTGTAACACATTTTCTGTACTTTTTTCCACAATATACATACCTGAGAAACATTTTTACTCTCTACACTCTTGATTAAGAAATGAACATGGCGTTATATCATCCTGGTTATCACACTTTGAGCAAAAGGGTAATTTCTATAACATATACAGTACTTAACTGTAATATCAGAGTTATACGTAACAATATTCTATTTGTTGGCATTATGTTAGATCCATGCTTCACATTTTATTTTGTACAGACAGTATTGTTTTGTCTAGTTCCAACAGGTTTTAGTGTCACTATAATTCTGAACACTAATTTCTGTAAGGTCTTTCTCCTGTATACTGGTTAACCCCACTTTTCTATGCACATTTACAGCTTTTTTGCAAGGTCATATCAGATTCTGACATTCTTATATTCCTGGCTGAGTCATTTAGAGGGATAATGTCCTCTCTGTGACCAAGGTGATCAGTGTTACAGTGTCAGCTCTGAAGCTGGAAGAGTTAGTGGATGGTGCAACAATCAGCAAATTCTGTCAGCTTGCCCATCCAGGGAGAGGAATAGGCCATTGCTTCTACACATGTAGAGGCCCCCACACCAGCTGCAGACTAGAGAGATGTGTGCTTGGTATACTAATTCAGTGACAGTGGCTCTCACATTAGCATGCATGTGAGGGACTTCATGCTTCAGGAGAAGGGTGCTACATACTCTAGGGTGATGTGGATCAGCCACTTGAGGTAGTACTAGGGATCTATACAAATGCCCTGGCCATCGATGTTTGTGAAGGACTATAGGAGAGTAGACCTAAGGGGTAGGCAAAATGAAGTAGTGGTGACAGCAGAGTTGAATAAAAAACAAGGAAACTCACTGAAAACACAAAGATGCCTTGCCCTCTGGATCACCTTGGACCAATAGTTCAGATGGCCCACTGGAAGATGATCGAATATAGGATGGATGGATGGATCTCATTCAGCCAAAGCATTAGCCAAGTCTTACAAATGCATGGATACGGACCCCTCTGGCTGTTGCTTTTGTGCCTGAAATAATTATTAATGGGTGGAGGATAAATGGGTTCACGTCCAGTTATGGGACAAAATGTACAGTCTTAGGTTTTGTGCCTTCATTTCAGTCAAAGAGGCTTCACTAGGTTCGTATAACCCCTGGTTCTAGTTCTACTGTAGGCTGGCAATTTCTTTAAATTGTCTTTCATGTCAAACAATCAATGTACAGCTTTCTGGTAAATACAAATACATAGTATGCCCTGTAAACTTACTTCCAGATATAAAAACATTAAAACATTCTACCTAATGAAGTGTGAATATAAAGCAGTATATAGTGAATATCAATAGACAAGAGCAACTAAATGTACTACTGCATCGGGTCACTTTGAAGAAGAAAGGATGCTGTGGATTATATGGCACAATGAAGATCACGATAAGTGAATGTTCAGCCTATTAAAAATAAAAACAAATGATTCAGCAACTTGTGGCAAAAGAAAATCATGAATAAACAGAAAGTCTAGAGTTCTCATTACTCATGAAAGGGTGTTATGCAACATTATTCACTGTCCTTGGAATTGACCTATGGGATAGGATTTTCTTCTTTGCTGCAACTGCATTTTTCAAAGTTTTCTTTTCAGTTTACTTTAATAGTGCTTTTTGTCATTGCATTTCTTGGTTTGCAAGTGCAACAATTTTAGCACCTTCAGTAAAATAAAACTTTTTTCATTTTCCCATTTCTTGTGCTGTTTATCTAGGGATACATATAGAGGATAAACTATACATTACTAATTTTTTTTTCTGTCATCCCATATTTTGATGAACTGATTTTATACTGTTGCACCTACCAAGTAATGTCACACTGGATCTTCCCTGTAATAAAGGTCTAATTTTGTATCAGTGATGCAGGACAAAAAAGGAGATAATAATAATAATTATTTTTATTATTTGTCAGTTTGTATAATAATAATTATAATCATTTGTCATCATGTATAATAATTCATATTATTTGTCATCTTGTATAATAATTATTATTTGCCATGTTTAACTACTTATTCCTCAGGACTCCAGTACTCTGTTAGGTCAGAGGATGAAAGAACAGTATTACTAGATCTAGTGTTAGTTTATTACAAACTGGCAGAGCTTTAAAAAATTGAGGCCTTCTTTCTGGAATACTATTCCATCCAATCATCTAATTAGGGAAACTTTATTCCTGCACATTGTCAAGCTTAAATTGTACAAATGAATGAAAAATTGGGATGAAGGCATTTACTTCAGTTTTTGGCATCACATTCAAGTTTTAGGCCTCCCATGCTGCTCCCAATGCTACAGTTCCAGTTATCCATAAACTTTTATTAAATTGGCGCTATAATGAAGCTAAATTTGAGCAGCTATAAACATCAACATGTTGCATGTATTTGGCAGTTATCTACAATCTGCTACTGTTCTTTTAGATCATCTCTATACTGTGCATATTCTACTACAAGTTCCTATTAGGTCTATGCCATGGTGGAAAGAGGAGGATAACCAGATTTACCCAATATAGAACTGAGTGAAAAGTTGAAAGAATGTTTCATATATGTAGTTATGCATTTAGTAAAACTCCCTGGCTCATGCAGAAATGTAAATAATGTACCCAGCTGTATACATTGCACACCTTGGTTAGTGAAACATTCCTCTATCACTACAAGTGTGTCATGAACAGTTTGCTATATACAGTGTAGTACAATATAGAAAATGCATATATTTGACACTTGCATGTTTTGTTTTGTTTTTTGCAGTGTAGAAAACAGTAAGCTGATTTTCCCTTTTAGTAGTTTTGAATATCTGAGGGATAGTCTAATGTTATTAGGTAAAGGATCAATAAAATGTCACTATTAAGCCTACGGTGAAGCAGAAGCATCACCCATCAAGAAATTTTCATTCTGAGAATGTAGTGACATGTTTCTCAAGCTCTTCAACAACTAATAAATACTATGTGATATGATTTACACAACTCATTACCATCTGGATTTGGTACCTTAGTCTCTAGCACCGTCTATTTTTTCTGTATACTGGCATATAAGGACCTTGTACAATATATGAGCTACAATATTCTAAAGAACTAATTTTAATGTCTTGAATGTAACTTTTCTTTGATATTACAAATGAATGTAAACTTTGTAAAGAAGTCTGTTCCTCTTTTTATCACTATCTGTCATTAGTATAAAAAAACACCAAGACGACGAAAACAGTTTAAGCAAAACCATATTATTTTCTAAACCGAATGCAGCATGTGTAAACTATACCAGGAACACACTTAGACAGAGACTAACATAGCAGAACAACAGAAATAAATACATAGACAAAGGAATTCTGAAACATTCCTTTCAATCATAGTTCACAACTTTGATTAGCAGTAGAAATATGCAGTTGTTATTCAGAACCTGTGCAATATTGCTAATCTTTGCATATTTTCACATAGTCTGCCCTTTCTCATGATTTCTATTATATAGTTACACAAACAAGCTATATCAACTATGTATGAGAGAGCATATTATATAGTTTGTACATTATACAGTTTGCTGCAAACATTTCTGGCTTAAAATACAGAAACCCATTTTGCCAGTTATAATGTCTGAAATAACTCTACTAGATAAAATCCATCCTGACACTTATTTTTTGACATTTCAAAATAGATGTTACAGTTCTCCCTTTTAGTTATCCGTTAACAATAAATTAAATTTTATTTACTTAAGAAAGAGGGTATAAGACTTTAGATAACCTTCTGATCATTTTATCTTTGGATTTACACTGAGAAATGCCTCAGTAGAATAGACAACGTGTAGGAATAATGAGCACTAGATTAGAAACACACCTACTCTTTGTAGTGCTGAAAAAGTAGCACTCACTCCAATGTATTTAGATGCATATGTATTCCATTATTATTTTCAGCTTCCTAGTATCTATTTGTGCTATTTTATTAATGGCCTATACATGAAGTGCAGCAAGATTAGAATCATAAATACTACGACTGAAAGCCTTTTAAAAATCTCATTCCCTAACCTGTAAACGGATTAGTTATCCACGTAATGGTGAACAATCAATTCATTAGACATATAGAACACTGACAACTTTAAAATATACCCAAATAAACTCAAAATTTAATTTCACTACCTGAAATGATTGTGCAGTATTTTACCTCATAGTTTCTCCCCTTTCTCATTGAGAATTAATATTTTTATTTATTTGTGCTAACTCCAAAAATACCTGTCTATTTGACTTCATATCACAAAGGTCAGAACTTGACCTCCATGAATCTTGTTGCATATGACAGCCATTTTGCAATCATCCCTCATTTGCTCACATCCACAAACCAATATGCAACATATATATTTTAAAATCATGTCTTTTGGATCATATTGCATTTAAAAAATTTTTCAGAATTTACAACATCCCACTAATATTCTTTTATTTCCATATTCAATAATATTTTACCCATGTAAGTCTTGTTTACAATATTCTGAATTTCATTAAATTACCTTTAAAGTTTGTTTCCTCAGGTAGTCATAACACATTTTAACCAACATGCTAAAATAAACATATCTCCTTACCCTTCAAACTGATGCCTGAATAATGCCAGATATGAAGCTGTTTGGCCAGTAATTCTTAAAAAGCATGAACACAGACAACCCTCTCCTCCTACCACCAAACACTAATACATGCGAGAGATGCAATTATACAGCCAAACTGGAGGCTAAGTTCTCTCAACCCAAGACTGGATCAGACAGTCAAGAGGAGCAGGGAAATACTGGCATCACACCACCAGTCTCACATAGACCTATTAAACCAGCACCAGTAAAAAACACACGTAAATATACAAAAACATACTTGGAGGCTCTAAATAAAAATCTGCAAAAGCAACAGAGCCCTCCACCCCCCAACACAAACCATGAAACACATACTTCACAAAACCAGTGTGCCACGCAATCACAGCCCTCAAGGCAAAATAACATACCCAGCATACTAGTAATAGGTGACTCTATAGTCAGGCACACTGACGTCCCACTCATTAGGCTGAATAAGGAGAAGATTACTGTTAGCTGCCTGTCGGGTGCCAGGATCCGCCACATAATACAAGCACTCAGGTCACTCTAGAACAAGTACAAATACGACTCTGTCATTGTCCATGTTGGTGTGAATGACCACATGAAAAGTGACATGGAAGAGCTCTCTGATCACATAGCCCAGGCTGGTATGACCCTGATCCTGAGTAGCATCCTGCCCTCACCAAGAATGATACCACGGTATAAAGAAAAAATTATCAATTTCAACCATTTGCTAAGTTTCTGGTGTCATTCAAAGGGGATCCAGTGTCTGTCTGCCTGGGATGACATGCTTGACAAGCCAGGTTGCTTCACTAGAGATGGCTTGCACCTGTCACCCTTAGGCATTCAAATACTGGCCAAGGCTCTTGCCACCCCCATATTGCCTTTTTTAGGCAAGGCTCAAAAGACAAACCCACCGCCATAAATAGCACAAGTGACAAAAATCTGAGGGTAATACTACTCAATGCCAGAAGTCTAAACCTCAAAATGCACGCACTCGAGGCACTCCTCAGTATGGAGAAAATCGATATATGTGCAGTAACAGAAACCTGGTTTAAGGATCCAGAGAGCACCCCAGCACTACCAGGCTACAACTCATACCATACATTTTGGCCACAGAACCCAGACCGAAATCCAAAAGGCAGGGGAGTATATATATTCATCAAGGATACCCACACCTCCAGGTTAGTGGCACAGCATGATGCTTCAGAGATTATCCACGTGCAACTAACAACGGGTAAAACTGCAATTCAAATTGTAGCTTGCTACAGATCACCCAGGACCCCCATTCTGCATTTCTGGAAACACTGGGTAACATAAAGGTACTACCAAACACCCTAATATTGGGTGATTTCAACTACCCAAACATTAGCTGGGAGAACTACTCAAGTACTAACTCCCTTGCCCAACATTTCCTAGAATTTATAAACTCAAACACCCTGGAACAACTGGTCAGCACTCCGACCAGAGGTGACAACATATTGGACCTGGTCATCACCAATATGGGTGACCGGTGTTCCACATCGGAGGTCAACCCCTCACTGGTTAGATCTGAC
This sequence comes from Protopterus annectens, assembly GCF_019279795.1. NCBI lineage: Eukaryota > Metazoa > Chordata > Ceratodontiformes > Protopteridae > Protopterus > Protopterus annectens. The sequence goes on along the minus strand of NC_056733.1, from coordinate 1,896,200,260 downwards.
CATAAACAAATCACTTTGAATATCCACATTCCGCTCCCACCTCCGGACAAGAAAACCACCATGAAAAACTTTTCAAAAGAAAACTTCATATTACTTAAGATGGAGGTGGAAAGTTTCAAAGCCCCCTTGCTAAAGGATAACACTCTCCAAGCTGCAAAATCCTTTACTAATGCATTCTATGGGCACCTACAAGAATGCATGGATTGTGCTATCCCAAGCAAAACCAAGATTTACTCCTCCAAGAAAAGGAAACCAGTCTGGTGGACCCCTGCCATAAACAAGCTATACAATAGAAGGAGGAAACTAGTACAGAAAAGAGTAAAATCCCAAGAAGGGAAGACATCCCTGATCAGTATCAGCAAGAAACTATGATCCCTCATAAAACTGTCCAGGGCAAGCTTTGAAAGAAAACTTGCCAAGGACTCCAAACATAACAACAAGGCATTCTTTAGCTATGTCAAGAATCTAAGTGGCAATGCTCAGATCTGCTCGGAGTTAGTGCAGAATGGCACAAAATACACTGAACCAACTGATATTGCCAACATCCTGGCAGACAGGTTCAGTGCAAACTTCACCCCCCCCCTCACCACCAAAAGGGCCCATAACCATACCAGAAGAACATAGAGCCCCTGAAATCACAGACACTCAGGTTAAAATAGCCCTTTCCAAAGCCAAAAACACAGCATCAATGGGACCGGACGGTGTCCCCGGCTGCATCCTATATGAGCTCAAAGATGAATTAACCCCTCACCTAAACACACTGTTCAAACTCAGCCTCTCCATAGGCTATGTACCCATAGAGTGGTGCACAGCAACAGTTATTCCGCTCCACAAAGGTGGAGCCACAACAGACCCCAGGAACTATCGCCCTATAAGCCTGACTAGCTTGTTCTGCAAGGCTATGGAGCACATCATCATGGTACTCATTAACAGAGCATTGAGACATTGGGAACCTCCAAACACTGGACCCTACCCAGTTTGGCTTTGTTAAGGGCAGATCATGCCTCCTAAACCTGATGGACTTCTTTGAGACAGTTACCAAGGCTATAGATGAGGGAAAGATGGTACACACAGCCTACCTAGACCTCACAAAGGCGTTCAACACCATTCCCCATTCTGGTATTATAGACAAGCTCACCAGCCTGAACATAAACCCCTATGTCACAAGATGGGTTGTCAATTGGCTCATGGACAGAACCCACATGGTGAGAGTTGTGGGAACTAGATCTGACTCTAAACCGGTTACAAATGGCATTCCTCAGGGCTCAGTCCTAGGACCCCTCCTGTTCGGCATATACTTCTCAGAGGAACAGACAAGCACAGGAGGACTATGGCAGACCAAGTTCGCAGACGACTGTAAACTAGGGGCTATAATTGACTCACCAGCTGACACAGATATCCTTCAAAAGGGTCTCACTGAGATGGATACCTGGTGTCAAAATCATGGCCTCAAGCTAAATGCCAAAAAGTGCATAGTTATTCCCTTTGGAAATAACAAAGTATCCACAAACTACCACATAGGTGGTAGTCCCCTAAATACGGGAAATGTAATAAGGGATCTGGGGACCCAAGTCGATAGTAATCTCTCCTGTGATAATCACATTGCCAAAGTGGTAAGAAAATCTTTCTATGTGGACCACCTAATCACAAAAGGGTTTGCATCCAGATCAAAAGAGGTCATTGTGCTCATCACTCGTCAGACCCATCATAGAGTACAATGCCCCATTTGGGATGTACCTTACAAGACACCTGCAACAGCTGGAAAGACCACAGAAGTACCTCATCAAGAGGATCACTGGCCTCAAACAGATGCCCTATGCAACTCGACTGAAGAAACTCCAGCTGTACTCGGTTGCATACCACCTGCTCAGAGGTGATCTCTGCCTGACATATAAGGCCATGTCCAACCCAGATTTGATGGACATGCTCCAGCTAAAGAAAACCTTTTCCCCTCGAGCCACATGCTCTAGGGATCTAAACCTCACCAGAACAATAAATAGGGCGTGCTGGAGGGATAGATTCCTGTCCCAGAGACTTCCCATGCTTTGGAACAAGATTCCAATCTACATTAGGCAGAGCTCCTCACTAGCAAGAGAAACCTTGACGAGTGGATGGGAAACAGAAGGTTTACCCCGAGGATCACTTCAGTGGGTCTGCTGGACAGAGGCACAGGGAACTAATCTAAGGGGGTGGCGAAAGCCAACACATTCTGGCTAAGCTTATAAATGCCTTTGGACAGATAGCCTAGTACCTACCTATGAACCTATGAACCTATATCCATAACATGCATATTATGAAAATAATATACACATTCCGTGCATATTGTCCAAACTATATACACATACTGTGTATATCATGGAAATTATATGCACATGTTGTGCATATTGTGAAAACTGGTAAATGTAAACATGAAATAACCATTTCCTATTAATATAATTCTAATAAAATAGGTGTTTTGCCCCAAGAACTGCCATTTGGTGAACATGCAGTTTCACTGGGTACGCAGTCCTTTTACAGAAACAATCTGAAAGCAATATATGGCTAAGTGACTTTGCTCAATATTACAGAGAAGGCAAATGAGAAAGTACAATTGTGTAAAATATTACCATAACAGTAGATGTCCTTCTCTTCACTGTTGCAGTATTCTTTACAATTGGGATCCCCTGCCAAGGGAAGCCCAGTGTCCAGCTAGTATACCAAAGTCATTAGGTTGTAAAGGGTACACTGTATGTTACACCTATGCTTCCATGCATGGCATAGGTATGAAGGCGATGCCCAGGCATACCATCCTCAGAAGTGAAAAAGCCCCAGTAGGACGAACAGTAGGAAGCCAGCAGAGCCCTCTAGGAAGCCATGGAGAATGGCCCTGGCAAAGCCAGCTCTGGCCCTAGAAATCACATTCAACTTATAGTGCTTAGTAAAGGTATGCAGAGAAGTCCAGGTTGTTACCATAAGAATAGAATTAGTATCCAAACCCTTCAAGAAAGCACCAGAAGAAAGCACAGCTCTAGTGGAATGAGCCTTAACAGAAGAAGGAAGGCTCTTCCCATGAAAACAATAGCAAAAAAATGGCTTTAGATATCCAAGAGAAAATAGTTTGCTTGGAAACATCCAAACCTAAAGACCTAGGATGAAAAAAAACAAACAAAAAAAAAGCTGTTCATATTTACAAAAAACTTTAGTCTTATCCAAATAATATCTGAGCTGTCTATGCAAATCCAAGGTGTGCAAAACCTTCTCATTAGCAGACTGCACAGAAAGGAAAAAAGTGGGCAAATGAATAGACTAATTAAGAGAAAACTCAATAACCACCTTGGGCATGAAAGAAGGATTAGTACACAGGGGCACCCTGTCCTTGTGGAAAACTAAAATAGGAGGAACTGCCAAAAGGGCTTGCAGCTCAGACACCCATCAGGTAAAAGTGTGGGCCAAAAGAAAAACAGTCTTCCAAGAGCAATGTTGCAAGGAAGCTGAAGCAGCAGGCTAAAAAGGAGCCTGAGTCAATATTTCTAAAACAAAATTAAGGTCCAAGGAAGTGGGGGGCAGGCTTCCTGTGAGGCCTAATGTGAAAGATGCCTTAAAGAAACTATTTGGTCTCAATTCTAGAGGCTAAAGGGGTAGTCAAAGGCAAAGAGAAGCAGAGATAGCTGATAGGTGGGCCTTAACAGAAAAATATGCCAACCCAGCATTGAGCAATTCACACAAATAAGAGAGAACCAAAGGAACATCCACAGTAAGTGGATCCAGGTTACAAGACAGACACCAAACAAAAAACCTCTTCCATTTGGATACGTAAGATTTTCTAGTAGTGGGTTTCCTGGCCTCCTGCAGGACCCGAAGCATGTTCTCAGAAAAAATGGTGGCTGCAGGGGAACAAAACCACATCACCCACAATATTGGTTGAAATGTGGACAGGTCTGGATGGATAGGATATCCCTTGTCATGTGTGAGTAGGTCTACCCTGAGAAGTAACTTGTGATGACTGCCCTTGGCAAGATGCAGAAGAAGAGGGAACCAATGCTGTCTCAGCCAAAAGGGAGTCACCAGAAAGACTTTGGGAGTATCCTGTTTTATCTTGAACAGGACTTTTGGAATGAGAGGAAGGGGAGGGAAGGCATAAAGAAACATCCCCTTCCAAGAAAAAGAAAGGATGTCCACCTTCCAGACCAGAAGCATGAGACTTTAGCACAAAATAGAGGAAGATGTTTGTTCTAAAGGGAGTACCTCCCTACTGAACAATGTCCAGATACACATCCCTGTGAAGCATCCACTTGTGGGATAGTGTTATGGATCTGGTCAGAAAATCTGCCACTATATTCTAATCTGAGGTAATGTAAACTGCCTGAAGGGTCACCTGATATTGGATTTCTAGCTCCCAAACCTGAAGGGCTAACCTGCATAGGCGATAAGACCTTGTCCCTCCTTATTTGTTGACATACCATATCACTCTGGTATTGTCATGAGAATCTTGAGATGCCCTGGAAGAAAAAGAGAATGAAAAGTCTGAAGAGCAAGCAGAGGAGCTCTCATATTTTTGACAGTGATTGATCTTTCTTTTGTCAAAACAACCAAAGGCCTTGAACCATCAGAGGGCTGAATGAGGCCCCCCATCCCACATCTGAGGCATCTGTGAAAAGTTCCTGAGAGGAGACTGGAAGTTGAATGGAAGCCCTTGGTTGAGGGGCAACTGATAAATTCACCACTGAGGTTCCAGCTTGAGGCATGGAATGAGATGAACTACAAAATCCAAACAATGAGAATGTTGAAGCTAAACTGACTTTAGAAACCACTGAAAGTTTCTCATGTGGAGCTTGGCAAGAGGGAGCAGAGGAATGATGGAAGCCATGTAACCCAGAGTCCTCAGAAATTCTTTGGCTATGATCGAAGCTAGAGGAAGAGGAGATTGAAAGAAAGTAATCAGAGTTAAAGCCTTGGGAGGAGGCAGGGATGCCGGCATTGGAACAGTCTGGATCCTGCAACCCAAAAGAACATGATCCTAAGAATGGGTCAGGAATGACTTCTGGAAATTTACAGTAAACCCCAGGCTTTGCAAGAGAGAAATAGTGAAGTGTAGGTGCTGAAGTAAGATCTCTTGAGAGAAGGCCTGAATAAGCAGGTCATCCAGGTAGGGAAAGACCTGTATCCCCCTGAGCCTGCAGAAAGCAATCAAAGGCACAAGACATTTGGTGAAGATCCTTGGGGCAGTAGAGAGGCCAAAAGGCAAAGCAGAGAACTAAAAATGCCAGGAAGCAACAGAGAAATGTAAATCTTCCTGAAAAGGGAATTTATAGGAATGTGCAGATAAACATCCTTGAGATCCAAGGAAATTAGAAACGCCTGAGGAAGTAGCAGAGGAAAGAATTTTGAAGGGATAGCATTCAAAAGGAAAGGACCTTCAGAAAGATGTTCAGCTGAGAAAGATCCAGAATGGGTCTTCACGTGCCTTCTTTCCTGGGAAACAAGAACATTCTGGAGTAAACCTCCTTCCTCCTGTAAGGAGTTGAAACTTCTTGAATTGTTCCTTGAGCCAACAGGCCCTGAAGCACCTCTGGAAAAAAGGGCAGTTGTTTCTGAGGAGGCTGAGTAATGCCTAAAAATGGGGGAAGAGATTTCTAAACCATGTAATAACCCTGGGGAATTATCAAAAGAACCCAGGAGTCTTGTGTGACCTTTGCTCAAATAAGAAGGGACAGGGAAAGATACAAAGAAATTGAAATGTGACTGAGAAGAGCAGGAAAGTCAGACAGCACATGGTTTGTCAGGAGAAGGAGTCTTCTGAGTCGAAAGAGTTTGGATAGCCTTAGCAGGGGGAGCCCTTCTACCACACTTTTTAACTTTGTGGGGAGGGCAAGACTGCCTACAGACAAAGGCAGGCTTATTAGGATAATTCCTCTGAAACCTGGGCACAGGGGAAACAAAAATATGCTTCAACTCCTGTAAGGCCTTTTCCTTTTCTTGCAGGGAGTTAAACAACGCTGCAGCAGCAGCAACACCAAGCAAATGCTTATTATCTAGAGGAATATCTATCAGTTTACCCTTGATACCATCATATAAAGGCTGAAGTCTGAGCCAGGAATCCCTCCTCAAAACAGATCCAAAAGCAGCAGCCCTAGATGAAGCATCAGATGCATTACAGCTGCATTTAGTGGAATAATGAGCTGCTTGGGAGGATGTCCCAAGCAAAGCAAGAGCAGAGGCCTTCCCTTCAGAATCACAGAGATCAGAAATAACCTGACAAGCTTGAAAGAGAAAAGCCAAAATGTACCTAGTCATGTGTGTGTGATAGTTAACAGCCCTAAAGTCTATGGTAGCAGAAGTATACACCTTCTTACCCAGTCTCTCCATGGTTCTGCTATCCTTATAAAATGGAAGCAATTTAGTTGAAGGCAGTATTTGGAAGGTTTATCAGAAGCCACTGACACCATAGAAGGGTCAGAAGAGGGATACTTATATAGAAACTTGCAGTCCTCAGTCACTTTATAAAACCTATCAGGTCTCTTGGGAGTAGGACGTTGAGAATCAGGAGCCTGAAAAGCAGTATAAAAAGCATCCAGCAAGGAAGCAAGAATGGAATGAACAGCAGAGGGCCTAGGAGACTCCATTTGTAAAAGCTCATAGTACCTCTTCTGAACATCAGACACTTGAGCAAAGTCCAGTTTGAAAAATTCCATCATTCTAGAAGTAGTATCACCAAAAAAAACTCCTCTCAAGGATAGACAGGGCTGAGACACTCTTCTTCTTCAGAATCATAGTCAAGCAGCAAAGGAATCTAGAAGGAATAAGTCAATGACTCCTCATCAGAATCATCAGCATCCTCCTCAGAAGATTCCTGCTCCCAAGGCCTATTAAAAGGAGTAGAAGACCAGGGGAGCAGGAACAGATGCACCTTATGAAGGCTTAAGAGTCATAAGAGCCTTTAACAAGCCTTGAGTGAAGTTCTGCCATTCACTCTGAGGATCTTTGGGAGCAGGCAAAATATATTTAGTTTTCTGCTTCTTTTTGAGTGAGACATTAACCTTGAAAATTTTTGGAGGATCTGACCTGCTGATGGCACTCAATAATGGTATTCAGGATCTCTTCCCTAACAAAAATTTGAGAAACTCCCCTAGGCCCTTCGGTAATAACCAGCTGCAGTTTCCCCTGAACATCTGAGGCAGACATTTGCAAAACTTCCATGGATGTGCGTAGCATCAGGTCCATGCTGACCTCCAAAGCAGTCATGGCAGAAGAATATAAGAAAGAAATTGGATGCTTTTCTGGGCTTTCACCAGCCTCAAGAGAGTCGTCCAGTAGAGGCTTTATAGCTGAAAAATCAGGCCTAACTTTTCTGGCCTTTTTGTTAATAGATGGCTGGCCTTCAGGCTGAGAAAATCCTTCCATGGTATTCTTAGCCAACAAATTAAACTGTTGGTTCTTAGGATAAATTGCAAGGAAGAAAGACAACTCCTCAATGTCTTAGGGACAAAGGACCTGCATATTTCACAAGATGTATGGTCGTGTGAAGCACCTAAACAGAACAAACACTGCTTGTGACAATCTTTATGGGGAATCTGTCTCCTGCATTGGCATTTACCTTTTCTGGATGACATGAAACCCAAACCAAATTGCAAGACAAATGAAAGATAAATACAATCAGAAACCACAACTAGATATCTTTTCATTTTTAAAAGAGGAAAGCAATAAAAACTAAATAATCCCTTTAATAGTGCCATTGTAAAATAAAATTACAACCACCATGAGAACTTAGGGAACTGAATCCTGTACCAGAAGAGTTGAAGTTCACAGCCTCTGCTAACTGCCAGTCTTGTTGCTGATATCTTTTCTTTTTCAAAATAAGAAAGCAATCAAAAATTAATTAATCCCTTTATTTGTGTCACTATAAAATAAACCTACAACCACTAAAAGAGTTTCCTACTGCCTAAGTAATTATCCTCTGATGCACAGACAGAAAATATCTATCATGTTGTCTGATGCATTCCATTCAATTCTGTAAGTAGTCTTTATACTTTTTTGCTACATAATTGTTAATGTAATTTCCATTGCTTCCCTAACCTTTTGCAACTAGGTTACATTTCCTCCCTTTGTACCCAATTAATTAATTAAGTAGTCAGTCCTGTTTTATTTATATTTTCCTCACAAGGATTTGAGAATTACTAATAACACATCATTAAACTCATTTAGGAAAACATATGAACATGACAGTTGTCTTTAGAATGTCATCTTATTTAGCTCCCTATAATTTCAGGAAATGGCTTTTTGTATAAATTCACATATGTGCACATGTATACAATGATTTATGCACAGTTGCAATACATTAGTTACCACTGGCATGGAGCACTTACAAGGTTTTATTGGTTACAACTCTTTACATGAATTAATATTTCCATATGTCTACCCACAATTTACCAGTGTTGACATTTTTGTTTGCAAAACGTATGCCATTTTTTTCACAAACCATGAAATAAGCATACATATTGTTTGTGTTTTTCTGGGTGCCTTCTGTGCGGAGTTTGCATGTCCTCCCTGTGGTTCCTCCCACATCCCAAAGACATGCAGTAGGTGGATTGGACACTCTAAATTGGGCCTAGGTGTGAGTGTGTGTGCTGCCTTCTATGGAAGACACTGTAAAACTTCACTGCCAATCCTGTGTGCGGACAGATGATCAGGAGAAGAAGAATTGTTTGTGTTTTTCTGACACAAAATGAACACTTTTACTAGAACTTGCTATACACATATGTCAAGTTAGCAGTTGCCAGGTAGCCAGGAATCAAACCCTAAATCTTCTGATTTATACAACTTGAATATTTTACTTGGTTTTACAGCAAACACAAACGACTTTGTAGCTTTAAATAGTTCAGCCATATAACAGTTTATTCTTATTTACCTCCTTAGATCCTAACTCAAGCTAATAAACAACAGAAACAGAATTTTCTCCATTACAACCCTTTATTTTCTTCAATTATTACTGACTTATTTAACTACGAGCATTTAGAACAATTGACTTTATTTTCCTCTTGTCTGCATTGTGTGTTCAACCATGATTGCTTTTTACTCCACTCAGATGTCAGTGAAGTATTTCCTATAGTCAGTACATAATTATTTTCAGGAGACATGCCTACCTTGTATTTTCTTCTCTACTCTGTGAAAGCATATCAGGAAATTAATGTTTTTAATACCATACATTTGTATGAACAAACTTGCCCCACTTGTAATGCTGTTTCATTAAAACTACTGCTGGTCCTATCAGTGATGTTTACCTTGTGACATTAATAAAAAAATATGAATTAATTTAAAAAACCTTTGACAAATAATTTACACTTGCATACCCCCCCCCCGGCAATAATATTATTTTGAATAATTTGGTCTCTGACCACATTAAGTGGCAGAATTTAACATTCTGGTGTTTCAAAGCTCACAAATCAACATCTATATAACTAGAATTAGAATGTGTTTACTAGAATGTCAGTGTTAAACATGTAATTCACTTGTTGATTATTTTCCTATCAAAAAATGCTGTTTGTAAAAAATCTTATTTTACCAAGAAAGCTGAATATTCCCTGTTTTGTCATGTTTGGAAATGCAGTATATTAAAACAAAATGTATTATGTATAAAGGGCCCATTTAGACAAACAAAACAACTCTTTTCCCCACTACATCTTCCAAAAAAGACAAAACAATTAAATTTATTGTTTAACATTGATATACCCTACATTTTTTACATTTTTACATATTGCAGATGGTTATTAGGAAATCACATTTTAAATATGCCTGCATTATGTTGCCATTAATTCAACAGTCTTGCGTACATGCATGTTTGCAGATAAATTCTGTGGCTGACTGAAAATGCTAAGCTGTAGAAGTAATTCACATTTTCTTTATAAAATATTCACTATTAAAATGCTATATAAAATAAAACATAACAATGCCTGTATAAACCTTAACGTTTGTCTCCTCTAATATGATGGGGTAGCAATCAGTGTATTTCTGTACCTGCGCGGGCATGTGTATACATGTTTGTGTGCACTTGCCTTTTAAATATCCTACAAAATAATTCCTGTTGGGGGGACAAAGCCTAGATGACCAACTGAGAGCAATGAATTTTGAGAGCTCCATAAACTAGTATAATAATATAAGAACATTTTATTATTTTCAAGTTTAACATGTCAGAAATCTATAGATAAACTACTAAACTACATAAATATCAATTTTGGTGGAGATATACAAAATATTTCCTGTCAAGTAACTTGGAGATATATTGAGTCACTGAATATGCATAACTCAAGGAATTCTCATCCAGATGTTGCTTTGAAAAAAGAACTGCAATTGATGACATCTGCCTTATAGGAACTATCTTTGAAGATAAATAGCTTTAAAAATGACTTAGAAAACCTCAAATTAAATTCTCAAAAACAGACTCATACTCTTAAGGAACTATTACAGCAACACCATACAAAAATAACAAATATAGAGACTTCTCTTAATGATATTGAAGGGAGACTCAAAGAGGAAGAATTACAAATAGAATTTCTGCTTAAACAGAATACATGGCTGCTTAACAAAATAGATTACTTAGAAAACAGAGAATGAAGAAACAACATAAGGATCTTTGGTCTGCCTGAAAACATTGAAGGAGAAGACATTATTTCATTCTTAACCTGGATTCCTGAATTTTTAGACTTGAAAGATGGACATTCATTTGGAATTGAAAAGGCGCATAGAGCACTTAGGAAACCTACTTCTAACTCAACAAATACTCCAGCTAGATCCATAGTTATAAATTTTCTTTCGTTTCTGGACAAGGAATTAATATTAAAATCAGCTTGGAGAAAATCACCCTTAAAATACAATCAAAGCCTGATAAGGTTTGACAATGGTTATTCTTCCAGAATACTAGAACAAAGGGAAAAAGTCTGGCCAATAATAAAACAGTTGAAACAAAACAACATTAAAGCACAGCTGGCCTTTCCAGCCAAGATAAAAATACTTTTTCCAATGAGATGAGAACCTTTAATGAATTAGAAGACGCTACTATATTAATCAAAAACCAACATAGTGTCTACCCCAGAAGAAATAGAATGGACGGCCCCTACTCTTAAAAGAATAAAAGAAACAAATCATTGGACTGATGCTAGAAAGATGAAATAAAAAACTGATTTCAAGATAGCTGTCCCAAAAAAATAACTCTTACAACTACATCTCTCAAAGTATCAACTGATATAGTACATCACGTGTCATCTGTTTTTATTTTAAAAAAAGGAGGGTTGCTTAAACAACTGAGAAACAGTAATGATTTATTCAGAATGTTCAAAGAGTCCAATAATTCTTCACAAACAAAGGTAGGTCAAGATGGGTTACTATTTACATTATATATATAAGCCGAACAAAGCAACATATTATACAAACATAGAAGTTTCTATTCCCCTACTTGAACTCAATGAATACTTATTTTGTTCATTTTTCATTGATTTTACTTATAATTTAAGTAATTAATTAACTAATTCAACAAGGCATCATGCATCAGAGTTCAGACTCAAATGTAAGAAATTAACATCATATACAATGGCAGTAACAGTAGAGTGTTTTGAAAAAAATGCTGTCATGGAGACTAATGCCTTCTTCAGTTAAAGTATGATTTAGAAATGTCATGTATATCCTGGTTAAATAATATTAACAAGCTCTTAGTACAAATGTCATCATTATTCTGTCTAAATATAGTTAATATCAATTATGGCAGGTATCACAACTATGAGTGCTGTTTGATCAATCCTGATTTGGTGTGCATGGATGCAGCCATGTCTGGCAGCTAGTACACATGTCATTATTATTCTGTCTAAGCATAGTTAATATCAATTATGGCAGGTATCATAGCTTTGAGTGCTGTTTGCTTAAGCCTGACATGGTGTGTGTGGATGCAGCTGTGTCTGGCAGCTGTTGTATGTTGCCATTTTTGTCTCCGGGAAGCTATGGGTTGTGGCTTGTGATTGAGGTTTACTGATGCTTGTGTATTAGGAAGAGACATTTGGTGTTTTAGCCTGGATCCATGGGAAGAGGGTGAATAAAACTGTGATTTGGGATATTTTGGCAGAGAATAGTTTGTTTATACATATGCTGAGTGAGAGGTGGGAAGGCAGGAAGAATGTGTTATCTCTTGTTGTGGCGGCTTGTTGGGAGGGTTTTTTTTTTGATCTGTTTGCTCTCTGTTCTTTTCCTGACTGCTGCCTTGCTGAAAGGGAGGGAATTTAGGCTTGAAGATGCAGTAAAGTGAAGCTTTGCTTCAAGTGCATCGCGAGCCTTTGGTATGCAGTGCACAGACACACTAACAGAAACAGATGCTCCCAGGTTGCTATGATGATGGAGACAGAGTGACAATAATGCTTAATGACTCTGAGGAGCCACTGAGATGATTCTTAGCAATGAAGTTTATAGTTAAAAAATATATATATATTTATATATATATATATATATATATATATATATTTTTTTTTTATATATATATATATATATATATATATATATATATATATACATATATGGTTCCGCTTCATATCATCGAATTTCATTTCATCAAATTTGAAAACATCCAAACCAAATCATCGAAAACCCATATCATCGAATCTCAAATCATTGAAAACTAAAAACCAACTAGAAATAACATCCCGGACACTATTTACTACATTTATGCAGGGGGGCAAGCCCCCTGCACCCCCCATGTGGGCAGCTCCACCCCCCACACCCCCCGTAATTAAATATACCAACTCCAAGGTCGCACTACAGTGGGATTAGGAAATTACACTTCCCCCCACTGTAGTGCAACCTTGGAGTTGGTATATTTATTTACGGAGTGTGTGGGGGCAGAGCCCCATACATGGGGGTGCAGGGGGGCTTGCACCCCTATATAAATACAGTACTAACTCTGTGGAATGTTATTTCAAGTTGCTTTCTAGTTTTCAATGATTTGAGATTCGATGATATGGGTTTTCGACAATTTGGTCTCAATGTTTTGGGCTTCGATGAAATGAAATTCGATGATATGAAGTGGAACCCTACATATATATTTATATATATATATATATATATATATATATATATATATATATATACACACGCACACACACAGATATATATATATATATATATATATATATCTATATATATATATATATATATATATATATATATATATATATATATATATATAAAATAAAAGGGCTGTTTTAAACCACATGTACACAGATGAATGGTCTTCCAACACTTCATTTAGCTCATTAGGTTGATTCCTGATAAAAATAAATAAATAAATAATAAGCACAATTTTATATTTAAAATGTATTTTGTTCCAAACACATTAAGGACTTACATAAGAGTGGAAGACTGAGTTATTGTGAAAGACTAAGAGCACTTGGTCTTGTGCAGTACCCTTTGCAGTGGTCACGGAGGTAAGCTTGCTCGGACATGTTGGGCATATGAGGATAGCTGATTCTAGGGGTGTTTGGGGTTGCCAGGAAGTGCTAGAAAGTCATCAGATTTTCTTTGTGAAAATATCTGTGGAAATGGAAAGTGTGTTGAATGTTTCACTGGCAGAGTGACCACTGCATGGAACAGGACAAATATTGGTTTGTATATTTTAAGAACAGCCTGGAAACACACCACATGAACTAGTGAATGGTATTCTGGCAAAACTGGATGGCATTGTTGCCCGTTCTTGAAGTACTGATATGTGTGTATGTAAGGATGGAAATATACTTATAACAAATAAGAAACCAGAAAGGTCTCATAATTTTACGTCTATGGACTGTGCAAACATGCTTGGAAGGATCTAATAATAAGAATAAGCATTACAGCTTGTGGTCTCTCAAATAACTAAGCAACAGCCAAAAAAAAAAAAAAAAAGTCACAAATAACTTTCCACATAAAATATATGTGTGTGTGTGTGTGTCTTTCGGCTTTTCCCGGTTAGGGGTCGCCACAGCGGAACTCCGGTCCGCTAATGATTGGCAGTAGAGTTTTACATGCTGGCTTGCCGGGCCTAACGCACAACCTTCAACGAAGGAACGCCCATTCACGCATGTCGTCACACAGTAGACGCTTTAAGTGAGAATCGAACGGGCAACGTCTAACTGTGAAGCGACAACGCTACCGCAGCTGTAGAGATTATTAATTCCTGGGAACAGAAAGGATTTGTTTGTTGGCTCCAATGTATCAAAGAACTAAAAGTTTTAGATATGCAAGTAATACAAACAGCATACAAAATTCCACAGCAGGACTGGCTAAATTTACAGAGTATTCTGTCATATTCGCAAGATTTAAGTAGAATAATTAACAATTCTTCATTTAAAGAAATACCTACATTTATGAAATATACATATGAAATCATATATAATGACTTTGACATGGGGAAACAGTATTTCAAAATTTTACAAAATATTGATAAACAATAAAACAACACCCAAAACCTCATATTGGAAATATATAACAAAAGGGCACTCAATACAGTTAACTGAAAATATTAAAACAAATATCTTATTATCGATAAAATATACATCCTTTACACAATACTGAAAAGTTTTTAATTGGAAATGCTTGCACAGAGCATTCTTAACCCCAGACAGAATTAATAAAATTAGTTCTTCCATAAAAGGAATATGTTGGAGATGTCAGCAAGGGGTCTATATCATAACATCGAAGTTGCAAAACTCCGAATGTTGTAATATCAAACCTAAAACTATGAAGACTGATAACAGCGAAGCCGCAGAACATCAAATTCTTTCCCAGGGAAAGAATTTGGTGGGCCATTTCCGTGGCTTCACTATTTCCTCCACTGTGATGCGACCTTGGAGTTGGCATATTTAAGTAGGGGGATGTGGGGGCTGAAGCCCCCACATTAGAAATGGTTTGTAGTGTTTGTGTGTTTCATGTTTTGTGCTGGAACAGCGATATTTTTTCCCCAGGGAAAAAAAATCGCTCTTCTCAGCTTTACGAGTTTTCCGCTTACAGGGTTTCCAGTTCGATGTTATGGTGTTTGCTGTTTTTCTGTTTCAATCATGTAATATAAACCCCACTGAGCAAGTACACAATGCAGATTGGAACCACATTTTCTTTGATTGTGTTAAAATTAAGCCATTTTGGAATGGTATTAATAACTTTCTACAAGCTTTATTTAATGAATCATTTTATTTACTAAAGCTCTTGTATTATTAAATGTGAACGAAGGTCCTCATTTGAATAGGTCAAACATGTATCTAGTATGGACTATATTTGCAATTTCAAGAAAGTGTGTAACAAGAAGATGGAATACAAATACAATACTAACTTTGGAAGACTTCAAAAGCCTACTGAAGACCACAGCATTATTGGAAATTAAAATTAAAGAACTAAGAATTTATCCAAAGCCATTTATCAACAACCCTTGGAGAAAAGTGTTATTATTGATTGACACTATACAATAAGTTATCAGACACTCTGATAACGAATTGGACATACTTATAAAGTAACTGTATACATTAAAATCTGCTATTGTGTCTGGCTAATGTAAATAGTGTACATAGTTATTTAAGATGTTATGTATAAATACTATGCAATTCATTCAAATGTATTTGAAAAATAAAAAATAAAAAAGAATTCCTGTTAAAATATTAAAATACATTATACAATACTCATTTTTCCCATGTCTATCATACCTTTTACCTTCTGCAATTGAACTTATTCCATTAAGACAATAGTATAACATTATCACTAACTAAAGTCACACACTATAACTTTGTAGAAGTCTGAAGAATTAAGATTAACATCCTATAATGTCACATTTTATCACCTATAGGATTCATTTTTTTCAAACTCATGAAAAAGTTACTGGTGATTTATAACAGTGACAATATTTGACACATTGTCCAAATTTGGAAATCATTACATGGAAATAACTGGGGAAATCTAGATGAAAAACTTCTGTTAGCTTAAGTATTTACCTTGTAGAATTAAGACCTTTCTAAATAAGACTATTTTAAAATGTCACTTCACATGTAAGCCGTAAAAATAAAGAAAGAAAGGTTATTTTAATCAAAGTCCCCTTCTGTGCAAAACTTTTTCTCCTCTTTTCTCTTCTTCTTTGCTTCAAAGTGCAGCCAGTCTCTGAGTAGTATGTATGTCTCTGCATTTGCATTTTACAACAGACCTTTCTTGTCGGGAGGTTTAGGATTTATAATCAAAAATTAGCAGAAAGTTCCCGTTTTACATTTTGTGAAAGTCTTTTCTGTGTGTTAGGAGTTTTAGGAATTATGGCATACAGTATCCCTCTTGCAAAATGAAATGTAAAATTATTATTTTTCTTTCTAAGTTGTCCAGATACAGTTCTGTCTTCATATGGGAGTAGAAAAGCTAAAAAAAATATTGCCTGGCAGAATACTATTTTAAATTATGACATGTTTTCATCAGTCTTTCTTGGGCAACCCAAAACAACAAAGTTCATGTCAGAAACTCAGACGTGCACTACTGCTTGGTGATGTTAACCAGTTCATGGCTAAACTCTACATTGCAAAAAGTAAAACTTTGAAGTTTTTATTATTTTGCCATAGTATTTGAAATGGCAATGAGTCCAATGATTAGTATGACAGCTTCCAGGTATCCTCAGTCTGTTTGTACCTTATTATTTCCTGTCTGCATGACAGTTAAATATTACTTTGTATGTCTTTTCTCTCTCATGGTTTTCACTGCTTGGCAGAAATTACATTTCCTTTACTGTGTTAGACAATATAGCATGTCATTAATGTTTTGTATGACCAAAAAGCATTAATTTATTAGTTGCAGTTGCATTGTTTCATGATGCAGCCTTTTGTAAGTTGACATCCTGCTGCCCTAGCCTCCCTCATTTCCATTCTCCAAAAATGTTTCAGGGTCTATTCATTTTTGGCTAGTTTAAAGTGTCGGCATCCCATTATCCTTCCTGCCTTTGTTACTGCTTTCTGGGGGTGCTCCAGCTGATTTCTGGTCTGAAATACAGAAATCCATTTTGTCAGTTTTAATGTCTGAAATAATTCTACTAGTGAAAATCCATACAGACGCTTATATTTTTTGATATTTCAATATAGGTGTAACAGACTTTGGCCTAGTTTCAATTTTGTTCTTTCCCTTTCATAAAACTGAGGATTTGTGGATGACGTCATAGTAAAACTTCTGTTTCATTCCCTTTCATGGGACAGTTTAACAGCAAATTGTTTACTTTCAAAATACTAGCAGAGACAATAAGGTAGATATTTTGGACTTGGAAATAATGTGCTGCAAAGAGACCAACAAATTCCAATGGCATGTTAATATAGTCAAAAACAGATTAAAAATAATGACTCCGAATGATCATATTTTCTGATGGCATTTTTTTTACTGTTGACCATTGATTTGAGGATACTCAAGATTGTACTATAACTGAAACTCTCATTGATCACTAAATACCATTGTATATTATATATCCTAATCAATAATTCTATGTCTAGAAAAGAATGATTTAAGCACTGCAATAACTCTGACTTGTGGTTGCATATAACTACACAATTTCTGGAAATTTTGAATAAGAATAAACAAGAGATAATGAAGGTACATCTTTGTAATTAAGCAAATCAACTTTGATTTTTTTATCTAAAGTGGACATGCATTGTCTTGTTATCATTGCCTCTTCCCAGTCTCTATTTCTGAAAATAGCATGCTGCACTTTTTCTGAACAACTTGCTCTGTCTGTTAAAACCCATTAAGTTAGCATAAGACATCATTACTATTTTTCTTTTACACTAGTTGATCAGTAGGTATGTCTCACAGATTTTGTTTAACATGACATATAACAGCTGAGAAGACATAATGACTTATCTTTCAACAATAAATCTATAAAGTATATAAATAAAAAGCTCATATACAAAGGAATAAAAAGTGGTCAGCCAAAATAAGTCTTGGTCTACAAAAAAAGTAATTCTGAAACATGAAAATGGAACAACAACATATGGTGGAAGGACCACAAATCTATTTAAACCAGTATAAAAATAACATTGCTGCTTTTTTTTTTGCTCTTTAGAAGAACATAGTCACACAGTATTTAAAGGATTAATAAATATACATAATAAACACACATTATATCTGATCATAAGACCCCTATATTGATGTCTCAGGCTCCTTTCTTTAAACACTGGTTTTATGCTGTAGTGATCATTAAGATCAGGAAATGTAGTGGCATTTAATGCTGTTATCCACTTGTGTATAGACTTCTCTGCACTATTATAAATATCCCCACCTATAAGAGTAATAAAAAGAATCTGCAAAATTATAACCTTAAATAAATGATGATCACCATTTTCTATGACATGTTTATCCAATGTATTGGTCTTGATTTTCCTTATGTCAAAAGCTTTCATTTATTATGGCATTAAATAAATCTATTAGTTTTTACCTTCATAAAAACATTGACTTTTATAACACAGATATTACAAGATCCCATAATACATTTTGAAGGAGAAGAAGAAGTACTGTGGAAAGATAACTAGTTACAACAGTCCCTTAAATAAAGCCTGACCTACCAACTAACAAATCAGGATGGTACTGGAAAGTCCAACTGAATCTCTCTCTGGACTGCAGTCCATGTATGGACTACACCAAAACTCCTGCAAGCTGGGTTAAAGCAGCTAAAAAGTAACAATCCTGCATATTAGCCCAAGATGGAAGAAGTTAATTCAAAAGTTACTGTTCAGTGTGTGTGTGTGTGTGTGTGTGGGGGGGGGGGGTTGGAGAGGTGTACAAATTAATTTCTCTTGGGCCACATTTTACATGACAGGTCAAACTCCAATCATTTTGTACAAGCCCATTCAGGAGATATAACTGAATACACTTTAACTGACATGTCAGCTGAGCACTCACATGCATACCAGGAGTTCCCATTACTTTAGAACTATCCACTAAAATTTCTTTGTCATAAAACACCCAGATCTCCAGTTTGCAGACTTCCACAGATGTCTTCCTGGTTTGTTAGCATCTGCTATCCACCTCTTCCTTTAACCTTATGATTTTCCTCACTGCTGATGTCCATTGGCAGTGCCTGTGGTAACAGCCATGATAAGTACTAACCACCTTTCAATTACAGGAAGTCACTTCCACTTAAACTGCTGAGGTTTTCAAGAGCATCCATTCACAATCTACATGCTCAGCCTTCCTTGTTGTATGGTAGCTCTTCCTAAAGTGAGAGGTGAACTCATTTCATACACAGAATCATGCACTAGGCATTCCTAGGAAGCTCTAATTACCCCTTTGTGTTTCCTAGGTCAGTAGAGACACTATCAGTACAGTTGTGTAAAATTTTACCATAACAGTAGATGTCCTTGCCTTCACTGCTGCAGTATTCTTAACAGATGGGATTCCCTGCTGTGGAAGCCCAAATGCCTGACCAGTCTACCAGACTACTTGTTGCTTTTAAAAGGTATGCCAAATGTCAACCAAATGCTCCTTGCACAGAGTACAGCATAAAGGTGACATTCAGACCTACCATGATCAGAACTAAATGCCCCTGTAGGAACACAGTCCAAGAAACCCAAGATGTAACCTGTACATCCAGGAAGGTAAAAGACTAGGGGGATGGTGAAAGGGAGCCAATACTGCAGCAGTGAAGGCAAGGACATCTACCATTATGGTAAGATTTTACACAGCTGTACTATGTTCAAACATTCACTGCTGCACTATTCTTAACAGATCGGAGAGTGCCAAAGCTCAAGAGGAAACTTGGGAAAGGGAAGGGACAGAACAGCCCCCTAAAAAGCCATAAAATATGGCACTAGCAAAACCAGCCCTAGCTCTAGAGATATCATCCAACTTATAGAGCTTTGTAAAGCTATGCACAGAAGTCCAGGTAGCTGCTTCAAGAATACAATTAATATCTAAGGCCTTGAAAAAAGAACACAATGAAGCCACAGCTCTAGTTAAATGAGTCTAAACTGAAGAAGGAAGGGTCCTGCCATGAAAAGTGTAAAAAAAAGGAAATAGCCTTAGAAATCCAAGAAGAAATACTTTGCTTGGATACAGTAAGTCCCAAAGATCTAGGATGAAAAAAAACAAATAACTGTTCAGATTTTCTAATAGCCTTAATCTTATCCAAATAAACCCTGTGCTGTCTATGCACATCCAAAGTATGCAGCACTCTCTCACTGTCAGATTGCAGACAAGGGAACAAAATTAGTCAGATTAATAGACTGAGTCAGTGACGGCTCATTAACCACCTTAGGCAGAAAAGAAGAGTTAGTGCGCAAGGGCACTGTGTCCTCATGGAAGACCAAAATAGGAGGACAAGCCATGAGGACTGGCAACTCAGACACCCCTCTAGCAGAAGTAACAGCTAACAAAAGAACAGTCTTCCATGAATAATGTAGCAAGGAAACTGAACCAGCAGGTTCAAAAGGAGCCTGAGTCAACTTTTCCAACACAAAATTAAGATCCCAGGGAGGAGAAACAGGCTTCTTAGGAGGTCTAATTTTAATGACGCCTTTAAGAAATTGTTTAATGTCAAATCTAGAAGCTAATAAATAATAAATAAATAAATAAATAAAGGAGGAAAAAAGGGCAGACAAGCAGAGATAGCTGATAAGTGGGCCTTACTAGAAAAAATAGGCCGAACCAGCATTGGGCAACACACACAAATAAGAGAGAACCAAATGAACTTGCACAGCAAGTGAGTCCAGGTCATGAGAGAGAGAGAGAGAGAGAGAGAGAGAGAGAGAGAGAGACAACAAATAGAAAACCTCTTCCATTTGGGTAAGTAGAATTTCCTAGTAGTATGTTTCCTGGCCTCCTGCAGGACTTGTAGCACATCCTCGAAAAAAGGTGTCTGTGAGGAATCAAAAGCCTTTTGCCCACAGTGTCAGTTGAAGTGTGGAATGGTGGGAATGGATGAGAGATCCCTTGTCTTGTGTGATTAGATCTACCCTGTAAGATAACTTGTGAGGATTTCCCCTGGCTAGAGGCAGAGGTAGAGGGAACCGGTGCTGTCATGGCCAAAAGGGAGCCACAAACAAGATTTTAGGAGCATCCTTTTGAATCTTGAATATAACTTTCAGAATGACAGGAAGGGGGGAATGCATAAAGAAACATCTGTTTCCAAGAAAATGAGAGGACAGCCACCTTCCACACCAGAGGACCTGAGACTCAGGTATGAAAGAGAGGGAGTTGTCTGTTCAAAGGGGAGGCAAAAATATCCACTTGAGGAGTATCCTACCGGTGGATAATGTCTAAAAACACATCCCTGTGAAGCATCCATTCTTAGTACTGAGTTAAGGATCTGATCAGAGTGTCTGCCACAATATTCTGACTGGAAGGGATATAACCTGCCTGAGGAGGCACTTGATACTTGACAGCCAGATCCCATAAAGTGCCAACCGGAAAAGAAAATAAGATCTCAATCCTCCCTGTTTGTTGATATAGTACATCACTGTGGTATTGTCTGTGAACACATTGAGAGGCCCTGGAGAGAAAAAAAGGATGAAAGGCCTGAAGAGCCAGCAGAAGAGCTCTCATCTCTCTCTTTGACATTGATGTGCTCCTTCTGTTGACTAGGCGACCACTCCCCCTGTACTTTTCGGGAGCCAAATGTCTCCATCCATCCCATGTTTGAAGGGGTCTTTATTATAACATCAAAGTTCAAAAACTTTGAATGTTATAATATCGAACCCTTTAGTGCGAAAGCTGAGAATAGCAAAGCCTCGGAACATCGACATTTTACCTAGGGTAAGATTTCGGTGGTCCTATTTACAGCAGTGTGGTGTGATGGTTATGGACCAGGTTTAGGGAAGTGAATGAATGGAGGTTACGGATTGGGTTCAGGTAAATGTGGTGGGATGGTTATGGACCGGGTTAAGGTAAGTGAGTGAATGGACTGGGTTAAAGTGAGTGTGCGGTAGTTAGGGACTTTAGGGTTAGGGCGAGGGTGAGGTGAGTGTGCGGTAGTGACAGACTTTAGGGTTAGGGGTGGGTTAAGTGAGTTAGGGTTAGGGCGTGGGTCAGGTAAATGTGCGATTGTGTGGACATGAGGGTTAGGGTGGGGTAGGTGAGTTAGGGTTAGGGAGCGGGTAAGGTGAGTGTGTGATAGTTAGGGACCTTAGGGTTAGGGTTGGGTTAAGGTAAGTGGGTACCTAGTGGTGTATGTCTGGTTTAGTGTAGGGTTTTGTGAAGTGTATGTGTGTGGATTATTTATTTTGGTGTGCTTGAGTTGTGTGTATGTTTGTCGGAACAGCAAATTTTTTCCCTGGGAGAAAAATCGCTATTCTGACTGTTCGGTTTTCTGGTGTTTTGATTAAATGGGGTTGATATTATAACATTCATTGTTTTTAGACTGTGATGTTATAATATAGACCCATTTGAAGAGACTGTGAACAATTTCTAAGAGGAAAGAGGGGGATGAAAAAGGATCCCAGAATTCAGAGACAACTGCTGAATCCACCAGTAAAGTTCCTGTCTGAGACAAGGAAGAAGAGGAATTACAAAGTCAAGAGGATGTGCATGTTGGAGCCACACTGACTTCAGAAACCACTGAAACTTTCTCATGTGAAGTTTGGCCAGATGGAGCATTGGAATGGCGGATGCCATGAAACCCAGAGGTGTCAGAAACTCCCTGGTGGTAATGGAAGCCAGAGGAAGAAGAGTTTGAAAGAAAGAAATGAGAGTTAAGGCCTTTGGTGGGTGCAGAGATGCAAGCAATGGCACCACCTGAATCCTGCAACCCAGAAAAACATAATCCTGAGGAGGCCAAGAAGACTTTTTGAAATTTATAGTGAACCCCAGGCTCTGAAGAAGGGAAATGGCAAAATGAAGATTTTGCAAAAGGGTCTCTGGAGATGAAACCTGAATCACCAGATCATCTAAGGAAGGAAATATTTGGATCCCTCGAAGCCTACAAAAATCAATCACAGGAGCAAGGAATTTGGTGAAAACCCATGGGGCAGTATAAAAGCCAAAGGGCAAAGCAGAGAACTGTAAATGCCAGGAAGCAACAGAGAAACACAAACATTTCCTGAAAATAGGACTGATCAAAATATGGAGATTAGCATCCCTGTGAATATGTTATTTGGGATATTTTGCAGTCACCCTAATGATAATGGACATCAGCTGAGTATAACAACCCTGTGTTTCTTATGCTTAGTCAAACACTCTGCTTATGCTATGCTGACGAGGTCATAACAAGGCCAAAATATGCATATCCATAGCTAATGGGGTTTGGCTTTATTGGCCTGAAATTGTCCATTAAAACGACTTCAAATGTAAAAGTTATGGGCAATCAGAATCACCAAATAGCTGAAACACCTGATGTTCATAAGGGTCATTTGCATATATCCCATGTGCCTCTGTTACAGGAGGTTTGGGAGGTCACTCATTGGAAGTTCTAGCTTGGCTGGAGTTTTCATTTAGTTCATCCTTGTGATCTAGAAACACCATATAGGCCTGAGGGAGCAAGACAAGAAACAGAATCTGAAGGGATAACATTTGAAAGGAAGGCACTTTTTGAAAAGTGTTTAAATGGGAGAGGTCTAGAATAAGTCTCCAAGTGCCACTTTTTTGGGCACTAGGAATAGTCTGGAGTAGAACCCTTTCCTCCTTTGGGACACAGGTACCTCTTGTATAGTATCCTTAGTCAAGAGATTTTGAAGAACCTCTGGGAAAAAGGAAAATTGTTCCTGAGAAGGCTGAGGAATACCCATAAATAGAGAACGGGTTTTCCACATCATGAATTAAATTGAAGAATCCTGAGTGATCTGAAGCCAAACAGGAAGAGAAAGACAAAGAGAAAGAGGAATGTGGCTGGGAAGAAAAAACAAAATCCCCAACAGGGCACATATCTGCAACTGCAACAGATGTCAGCAAACAGGTGTAGGAAGTCACTGGAGATTGAAAATGCATTCAGCTGGCAGAAAACAGATGCAGGTACACAGATGAATGGTAAAAAGACACGTTCAGACTGGTGGCAAAGATGTTCTGATTATGGTAGGCCTGCACATCACCTTTATGCCTTATGCTACACAAGAAGAATTTGGGTGATGTTCAACGTACCTTTTAAAAGAAACAAGTAGTCTTTGGTAGATTAGCCAGATGTTCAGGCTTCTGTGAAAGGGAATCGCATCACTTAAGAATACTGTAGCAGTGAATGTAAGGACATCATCCATTCTACACAGTTTACCACCAAATGATGATTAGCTGACAGCTCAATCCCTGGCCTGTCCTAAGCATCATAGAAGTATGGATTCAGACCTGATGAGATAACTGCTAGTCTATTCATAAACCTAGAACCGGGACACTTTGGGATACCTATGATTAGCACAGTCAGATCATGCAAGCCATTTTTTTAAACATCATACCCTTCTAATAACATCATTATCCATACTAGTGTTGGAGTGTTCCAGTAGAACTGCAGAGTCAGTGTGTGGCTCCCTATCAAGTATCTCTCTCATGGTCTCCAAAAAGCCTGAATGTCCCAATAAAAGTTACAATGATATTTACAAACATTCATAGTTATTCCATTCCGCAACTTGCAATTGCTTTGAGGCTATAGTCTCACTTGCTAGCATAAACTCACACTGGACTCCACATAACTCAGTTTCTTAATGTAATTACTGATTAATCACTCTGCTACACAAACGCACTAATTTTGGGGATTCACGTGTAATTCATAAAGCATGTCCACAAACCATCTAGTTTCACACCAGAACAATACGTTCAATTCGCCCACCATGTCATTTCATCTTTATTTTGCTTTTAATTAAAATGTCACTTGATATTTTCAAATGTTGAACACAAGAACCTGCACCTGCACTCATTGTTGTATCTCAGCAAAACTAGATTTTGTGCCCTATATAAAGAAAACAGTACACTACAAAAACAAGGCATGTTCATCTGAATGGATTTGCGCACACAAGCGTATGTGTGATAGGGTCACAACACTTGAAATGCCCATAATACTATTTATTAGCATCTGTCAGCTTTAACACTCCCTGGGATTCAATAAACTCTGTGCAGAAATAGCACTATTCCTGCACAGAGTGGTCCGTGTCCGTATAGCACCGCAGTGTGCCTTGCTTATTCATGAAGGTGCACTGCTGTTTAATCTACACAGGCACGAACCTTGAATGAGTGCAGGGGGCATGTTCAAGTACTGCATGGACATTGAACACACCCCCTGCACTCAGAAAGTGCCATGTGGCACTTTCTAATAGGATTTGGTATAATATTAGAGAATTATTCTAATATTATGCCAGTATTTCAGTTTCCATGGACACTGAAATGAAATAAATAATCCTTTCAGTGTCCGTGGACACTGAAATACATACAGCAGCAGGAAAGCAATGCAGGGTGTGTGTGACAGGTTCTGTGAAACACCTCCTGCATTGTAAAAGTGCTGTAAAACACCTTTGCAACCTGCTAAAGCAGGAAATGTGTCCAAGTGCACAAATAATGTGGGATAAATCCCTGAAAAGGGGCACATCATACATATTGCCCTCACAAACTTAGAAAGTTAATAGGTCATGCATTAGCACAAATTACCAGAGGACAGAAGTCTGAAAGCAACAGTATGTCAATATTCCCTGACAGCAGTCCATGCAGTCAAAGGCACAAATTATGGGAGGAAAAAACAATAAAAATAGGGACACTTCTGAAAAATTGCCCTCACGCACTTAGAAAGTTGATAGAAAACAGGATATGTATTACCAGGAATCTCTGAAGGACAGAAGCCCGAAAGCCAAATCATTTGCAGTCCTCAATGACTTGTCAGAACACCACAGTACTCACTATACTATATAACATAATAATATAATAATAATATTATAATTTTTTTTGCTAGGCTAAGGAATGTATAAGCATAGCTAAGTGGGTGTGCATAAAAGAAGGGTCCTAGGTTTGTTAAAAGAAGGGACACTAATTTAAAAGGACTATTCGAGAGAAAACAGTGTATATGGCATAAATTTAACCATGGTAAAGTCAGCACATATAAATGTGGGGCGTGCAAGCAGTGCGCAGCTATTATTAATGACAGTACATTATATATTCCATCTAGGAAGTTTAGGTTCTATGCCGATAGACACTATAATTGTGTATATTTAGGACTATGCATACAATGTTTTAGTTTTTATATAGGGAAAACCGAAAGGCCCCTCAGAAGAAGAATTTATGAGCATCTTTATGACATTTCCAAAAAGAAAGAAACTAATGCTTTTTATAAACATTCTATTGTTTGTTCTGAAATGCAACTTAAATTTACTGTCCTAGAGCAGGTGACGCAAGATGTTAGGGGGGAGATTGGGAGACCCAACTTGAATATAGGGAGCTTTTATGGCAGCTTAGGCTAAATGCTGGTAAATTCCCTGGTCTCAATGAGAATATCAACATCAGTAGTGTCCTTAGATTAAGAATGGCCAGGTTGTAGGTTTTATCAATTTTTATATTACATAATAATTTTTATATTATATAATGATTTTATTTTATTCATGTAATGTATTTTGCACTGGTTGATGTTCAACGTGTTCAGAAGGCATTGTGTTTTTTAGGTTTCAATCTATGTTTTCACATATAGTCTGGTCTGTCGTTGGTGTTACAGATTGTCAGCTGTGTTATAATGTGTTTTTATACATTTCTATATATTTTTAAGCAAAGTTTTTTAAAAAATTAAGTTTTTTATACTGATAATTTAATTAGTTATTTAGTTGATTACTAAATTTGTTAATTAAGGTGTCATGTGACTGTCTTGATTCAACGCTTATTTAAAGCTGGTATTGCACTGTATGTTTATCTTGATAAAGCCTGGTATTAACCAGGCGAAAGCACTTGAGTTACTACAGCTTGTTTCACGGAAGGTTAATAAACGTTATCATCCTTTGCTGGTCTCGTTCTTTTTGCCTGTGGAGCTTCCTTTGTTTTCCTAAGTGGGTGTGCAAGTTATGGCCTTCTGCTTACCATAGCTGAAACATCCCATAGGAGATAAATACACATATACCAATAAAATTTCCAAGTGGAGATAGTGTAATGGTTAGAGTCCTGGCTTTACATGCAGGTGTTCATGGTTTGAGTACCAAGACAGGCAAGTTATTTTCATATGGGAAAGTAGTGTTAAAATTATTTTTTAAACTTAAATTAAGTAGCAACTGGTTGTTGTCAATCAGGGTAGTGTAGCTGGTGTGCAATGTAAGTGTGAATGCATATAGCATGTGAAACTACCCATGTACACACAAGTGCCCCATGCAGTATAGTCACACCCCTTGCCAATGTAAAGAAAGCACATAGAGGGATGTCATGTAAAGTACATCATATACACTTAATAAATTATGTCAGTCCCCTGATATATTTAAAAAATTAAAAGTGAGCAATGGTTAGCTCATAAATATATATAAAAAGAGAAAAATGTATATATATATGTATATATATATATATATATATATATATATATACATATATATATATATGTATATATATATGTATATATATATATATATATATATATATATATATGTATGTATATATATATATATATATATATATATATATATATATATATATATATATGTATATACACATATATATATATATATATATATATATATATATATATATATATATATATATATATATATATATATATAGATAGATATATAGATATGCTCATAACATGTAGTGGAGTCATACCTCCGAACCATACCACTCAATCTGTTAGTGCAAGAAAACTGGCCAAAGGCTGCCCAAATGGGGGGACAATGGGACAAAACTAGGGACATATTTTAAATATTTCTCCTATAAATGTAGAATGTTGCCAGAGAGACAGGATTTTTCAGCATACATGTTCTGAAGGATGTGAGTTCTGAAAGTTAAATGTATGTTATCATTTACTGACAGAAATCCTCAGATCATCACAGTGATTTACCAAGGAAATAAAAATAATGATTCTGTGAAACAGAGCAGAAATATGAACAATAAACCTAGACATTCTGAAACATCCAGTCCAGTCGAGAGGTAGGCTCAGAACCCCTTAGTGCAAAAATCTGGAACAAGCCTGACAAAGTGGGGAGAGAAAGCCATGAAAATAGGCACATAAATGAAATACTGTAGTAGATAAGCTGACACAGCTGCTGCAGTAACACCCACCTGTCTGTCCTAACATACGTTGACTGAAATAGCACAAGTCTAACCCTCAATTACTTCTCACTAGTTGGTGACTTAAATCCTCACATCATCCCACTGATGTATCAGAAATACACAACACTTATGGGGGCCAGGCAACAGTACATCCTACAAATACCTGGACATAACATCACATTAGGGAAACTACACTCAGCTGGTAAGCATGTCACCAAGCACCATCCAAACTACAGCCAGACTGACACAAAACTAACCCAAATCTGCTATGGGGAATTACACATATATTTGCAAATATATCAGGCACTACAGGAATGTAACAGCACTGAAAAACAGACACCAGTGTGAAAGTGCATACCCACAACCAATTTCACCACAGTCACAGTGACATACCGGTAAGCCAAATGAACAGTAGAGTATAAGGACTGTGTGAACCAAAATATCTCATCATGTTTGCCACTACCCCTACATATACTGGCCCAATTCACAGAGTAGAATGACGGCTGACCGTGGTATGGGACATGTCTCAGTCTGCCCCTACAAACATATACACCCGATAGACCACCAGAAACTGGAGCAGCATGCACAGTTAGATAGAAAAGGAGCCATAACACATACATCTACCCCCTCCCTACACAGACCAAATAACAGTGACACACTACACTGCCCCACAATCCTGACAGTATGTCAACAATCACCAGAAATACACAGATTTCTCAACTGTTCAGAGAGAGAGAGAATATCCAGGCTTTGTCCTCATATATAAGGCCTCTTACACATAACTTGTCTGGCATTCTGATACATCACTGGGATGGTATCAGGAATGAAGGCACTAAATAATGATATACCCTACCTATCTTACTGCATGACATCTGGAAAAAAACTGACATACTTGGGAGACAGAGGCCCAAAAACAGGGGCATATTTAAAATATTACTGTTATAAACTGAGACAGTTGCTGGTGTAACAGGGCTTGTTGTAACATATCTTTTCTGAGGGATATGAAGTCAGAAACACAAGTGGATGATACCATTTACTGACTGCAATCCCCACAGTACTGATTTTCCAAAGGCAAAAAATGTCTGAGGAACACACCAAACACAAGAGTTCAAAATCTGGCCAGTCTGCGGATAGCCCTACAGTTGAGATGTCAGACGTAAAATCACACAGAAAAGCCATGTCCACACAAACCCTGTTAAATTAGCATTAATTCAACTGTATAACAGCAATACTTACATTCTGTCCCTATGTTTGGAACATTCTCCCCAGGTTTGTAGTGCTGTCTCCACAGTTTTTGTTGTAAGAGGTATTTCCAACTACCCTCTGTGATGCTGTTTTTCACACACCTCCATGAAGTTCTCCTCACAGGCAAGGAAAAGGGTCAACTCCGACATGAAGTACTCATTTACTGGAGTGTGTTGCCATGCCATTGGCTATAGGACTAACACCACAGCTGTTCTGCATGCAATTAGCAAGGTGGAGACACCAATTAGTGCATAGGCCATCAGCTGCTCATGAGCTTTACCTACAAAAGGCAAGCTGCTGTCTATGCAAAACATATGTTTACCCTACATCTGGGAGAGAGAGAGAGAGAGAGACAGAGACAGACAGACAAACAAACCAAACAACACATATTGGAATCCAACCAACCATGCTTGGAAAAAAAGGTATGTCAAACAAGTAAGCATATAATGGAATGCAGTAGGGGGTATGTAATAATGGGAAATAGGAAGTTGAACAAATATGTCTCAACAAGACTTGCTGTACTGATATATTGCTGATCAGATCTGTCTGCAGTGATCTAGATCACAGCTCAGGCCCCTTAGTCAGCCCAGGAAAGGATGGCCCACATATGACTACTACTGGAGTGTGTGTTGAACAATACTAACTGTGATACTGCTAGGCCAGCTACTGGGATGTCGTAGATATCCATATGTTAATTATGAATACAACTATGATATACATGTTTGTCTCAGAAATGTGAGAGACCTATAGAGGGTATTTGCATAGTAGACTACTGTTGCAGATGTGTGTGTTGAACTGCATGTGATATACTGAGCTCATGCCATTCAATTGTCCAGTGTTATGCACACTGACCATATGTGTGCCTCATATTTGTAGTCATTTACTCGTAGAGTTGTTTTATGTCTGGAAAATCGTTGGCAACCTGTGAAGACTGACTTTACAACATCTCCTTCTCTTTATTTTGGCTGTTCCCATTAGGGTTCGCCTCAGTGGATCATCTGACTCAATTTCTTCCTGTCCTCTCCATCTTGCACTGTCATACTAACCACCTGCATGTCCTCTATCACCACATCCATACACCTTATCTTAGGCCTTCCTCTTTTCCTCTTATCTGGCAGCTTCATCCTTACCATCCTTTTCTCAATATCCTCAGCATCCCTCCTCAGCACATGTCCAAACCAATATAATCCCGCTACTCTCTGTCTTTGTCTCCAAACCGTCCCACCTGGGCTGACCCTCTAACATACATATTGCTAATCCTGTCCACCCTCGTCACACCCAGAACAAATCCTAACATCTTGAACTCTGCCACATCCAGCTCTGACTCCTGTCTTTTTGTCAATGCCTTTGTGTTCAACCCATATAAGATAGCTGGTCTCACTACCCTCTTGTAGATCTTCCCTCTCACTCTTACTGGTACTCGTCTGTCAAAGATCAATCCTGACACTCTTCTCCACCCTTCCCATCCTGCCTGTACTTTCTTCTTCAACTCTTCCCCATACTCGTCATTACTCTGAACTGTTGATCCCAAGTATTTAAACTCATCCACCTTTGCAAACTATATTGCCTGCATCCTCACCGTTCCTCTATCCTCCCCCATTTGCACACATATATTCTGTCTATTTCCTGCTGACCATCATTTTTCCCCTCTCTAGAGCAGATCTCCACCTCTCCAGGGTCTCCTCAACCTGTTTCCTACTCTCACTACAGATCACAATGTCTTCTGCAAACATCACAGTCAACGGGGAATCTTGTCTGATCTTGTCTGTCAACCTGTCCATCACCACTGTAAATAAGAAAGGGCTCAGAGCTGATCCCTGATGTAATTCCACATCCACCTTAAACACACCTGTCACTCCCACCCCCACTGCAGAACTCACCACTGTCACACTATCCTTGTACATATCCTGTAGCACTTTTACAGATTCCTCCACCACTCCTAACTTCCTCATACAATACCACAACTCCTCTCTAGGCACCTTGTCATATGCTTTCTCTAAGTCCACAAAGACACAATGCAACTCCTTCTGATCTTCTCTGTACTTCTCCATCAACACTCTCAGAGCAAACATCGCATCTGTACTGCTCTTTCCTGGCATGAAGCCATACAGCTGATCAATAATCCTCACCTCCTTTTTTAACCTAGCTTCCACTACTCTTTCCCATAACTTCATGCTGTGACTGATCAGTGTTATCCTTCTTTAGTTACTACAGCTCTGCACATCACCCTTATTCTTATAATCGGTACTCAAACACTTTTTCTCCACTGCTGATGCATCCTCTCCGTTTCCAAGATTACATTAAACAATCTGGTTAATAAGACCACTGCCATTTCTCCTAAACACCTCCATGCTTCCACAGGTGTATCATTTGGACCAACAGCCTTTCCATTCTTAATCGTCTTCATAGCTATCCTTACTTCCTCCTCGCTAATCCATTGCACTTCCAGATTCACCATACCCAGATCATCCAACCTTCTCTCTCTCTCTCATTCTCTTCATTCAACAGCCCCTCAGAGTACTCTTTCCATCTGCTCAACACACTCTCCTTGCTTGTGAGTACATTTCCCTTTATATTCTTTATCACCCTTATCTGCTGCACATCCTTCCTAGCTCAGTCCCTCTGTCTAGCTAATCGGTACAGGTCCTATTCTCCATCCATAGTGTCCAATCTTTCATTCAACCCTTCATACACACCATCCTTAGCCTTCACCACCTCTCTCTTTGCCATGCACCTCATCTCCTTATACTCCTGTCTACTTTCTTCATCTCTCTGACAATCCCACTTCTTCTTCGCCAACCTCTTTCACTGTATATTTCCTAGTACTTCCTCATTCCACCACCAGGTCTTCTTGTCCTTCCTCTGTCCAGATGTCACACCAAGCACCTTTCTAGTCATCTCCCTTGCTAGCTCTGCTGTAGTTACCCAGATATTCAGTAAGTCTTCACTGCCACCCACTGCCTGTCTTAACTCTTCCCTGAACTCAACCTCACAATCACCCTTTTTCAGTTTTCACCATTTGATCCTTGGTGCTGCCCTCACACTCCTCCTCTTCTTTTTGATCACCAATGTCATCCCACAGACCAACATTTCATGCTGCCTAACTACATTTTCCCCCTATCAACACTTTATGGTCTCCAATTTCCATCAAACAGCCCCTCCTGCATAGGTGATAATCCATCTATGTGCATCTTCCTCCACTCTTTTATGTCACCCTATGCTCCTCTGTCTTGTTAAAATATGTATTCACCACAGCCAAGTCCATCCTTTTTGAAAACTCCATCTCACCTTCTGCATTCCTTTGCTTAACACCATACCTACCCATCACTTCCACATCCCCTCTGTTCCTTTCACCAACATGCCCATTGAAATCTGTTCCAATCACCACTCTCTCACCCTTGGGTACAGTCATCACAACTTCATCCAACTCACTCCAAAGTTTTTCTGTCTTATCCATCGCACATGCAACTAGCGGAGCATATGCACTAACAACAGTCATCATTACAAAATCAATTTCCAGTTTCATAAACATCTCTCTATCCAACACTCTTTTCTCCTCCAAAAAACACTCTTGGTATACTGTTCCTTCAGGATAACCCCTACACCATTTCTCCTCCCATCCACACTGTGACACCCGTGCCCTGGCCCAGCAATCAAGGAGCCTCAATCCTCACCACTAACACCAGTAAGGGGCATCTCATATAGGAGGAAGGATAATAAATACACACAGTAAGGTGCAATTTCCCTTAAGAGCACACAGAGATCACAGTCAGTCTGGGGCTGGTCGCTCCCTTGCTCTCCAGGTCCCCAATAGGACTCCCCACTGGCACAGCTATAGGGTCCAGATCTCAGCCTAGTGGGCAAGCTAAAACCTCTAGCACCGTCTCTGTCCAATCAGTGCTTTGTGTCCCTGCCCAAGTAGCTGACATACACACTCACACACTTTGAGAACAGTTTATACAACCACACAGACACTCCTGGGGAAGGCTGGCACAGGCTCTCCAGCTGTGCCCCCTTTTCCCAGACTATACGGTAGTACCCTGCCACCACCCACTAATAATTATCAGCTATTCAAAGGCCCTTAAAAGGGTGTCCAATTATTACTGTGCAATATTATTATCCAATTGGTAGTATGACTAAACAGTCAAGGCTTATTAGAGTGACTTGGTGCAGGATCCTTATATACATGGAATGTACTCTTAGAGCTTAACTTACCTCAACACAAAACAGCCACAGTTGAAAGGTTTTAAAATATTTAATAATAAATAATAAAACCACAAGACAATACTTCTTACTACACAGTGCTAGTCAAGAGTTCAGAGATCACAGAGAAATACTTAAAATAATTCAGTAGTACAGTTCTGACATCACAGAAAAACAGTCTACATTTTCTAGTTTCTAGCTATTTCTAAGAGAAAACACAAATCTAAGATAATATTACATATAGAACAAAGGCAGTGCTGATGAGTTGGAAGGTCAAAACAAAAATGCTTAATGATCTCTGATTCTCTCTGTTTTTAAAATCACATTCCTTGTTCCCATTACATCATTGTTCACACTTCCCTGGGTTCCCAGGCTAACAGAAACTGCATTTACATTCTTAACATCTCCTTGTGTTATCTTGCAGCTGGTCAGGAAGCAGAGCAATAAAAATACATTTGCAAGTTTAAAACTAGCAATTTAACTCTTGGTTAAAACAATAGAAATAATGTCTTTGTTTAGGTGGGCTGGAGCCGACTTTAGATTAAAGGGTCACAATATGCTTTTACTTGGTCAGTAGAGAGCACTGTGGTGACATTTTTTTGCAGTTCCAAATCTAACAGTTTTTCCATTTAAGACAACAAGCCTGTGCCTTACATTAATATTTACAAATGATAGAATTATCTATAAAATTCTATCTGGCTAGGCTGGCAGCCTTCACACACACCATGATAGAACTATTTGGACCTGACTCCGATACACCTAGCCTTACCCCACTTCCATCTGGTCTCTTGCACACACAATATATCAACCTTCCTTCTGTCCATCATATCAGCCAGCTCTGTCCCCATACCAGTCATACTGCCAACATTAACATTTCCTACCCTCATTACCACACTCCCAGCCTTTTTCCTCTCTTCCTGCCATATGAGCATCAGACATCCTCCAGGGAATGTCTGTGAATGAAAAAGCTACTGTGCTATCAAATGACTTAAGTACATTACACCAATATTAAGAAAGTGTCACTAATTTTGGCCCATCTCCTCCCATGTATGTGTGGCGTCCTCCAGATGTCCTGTTCTAACATGTTGACAGGAATGACTGAGTAGCAAGAGCCATACTGACATAGAACAGAAATGTACATCAGGTATTACCTGTGCACATGTATGTATGAATAGGTGTACCTGCCTGCCTCATAACAACAGACACAGGATGCAAAATGTCAGGTAAATAAGCTGTACATGGTGTACACATGTGTAATCTTAGTTTCTGTGCCTCCAACAGAGTTAGATTTCTACAGCTACTCGTTGTTGCTTTGCCTGACACAGACATGGGCAGTTGGGTACTAGAATAAGCATGATTATCAGGTTGAAATTGGAGAGGTGTCCAACTGTGTTATGACCTTGTGTCCATGCCTACTACAAACAGCTATATGACCACCTACATAGTTGTAGGGACTCAGCAATACCTTACTTGTAAAACCTGTCTCCACCAAAGTAGAGTAATCCCCTTTGCTGGACAGCAGCAATACAGAAACCACATAATCGGTCACTATATTGGTTGTACAGGGCAAAGTAGGAGCAGGCACCAACTTGGAAGTAAGTCAACCTTTGTCTGAATGAGCATATAAGGTCAGAGGTGGATTACAGTAAGGCTAACTATGAGTACAAATTGGACACATACACCAAGGCCAATCACAAGGCCATCTTCTCATATGTCTGCAGTCTCAGAGGCAACAACCCAACCCACCCTGTAATGGTGGCCAATCACACCACATACACACACACCATAGCTATTAGCCAACCTGCTGCAAACAGGTTTAGGGCAAACATCTCCCCCCTGGCTCACCATCAGTATAGGTGGATATGCACAGCATCTGCACCCCTCCCTTCATCATCAGGGAGCAGGTGCATATTAACTAATCAAAGTCAACAAAAGAAAGTCTCCATAGGACCTGATAACATTCCTGTCTGCATCCTACATGAACTCAGGCATATGCTTCCAGCTCCATTACACATTGTATGCAAGTAAAGCCTGTGCATCATTGACATCCCATCTGCAAGGAAGACAGCCACTGTCATCCTTCTACACAAACGTGAATGATGAATGGTGATTTATGCAATGTACTGGCCCTCATTGAGGAGAACATGACACATCAGGACCTGGAGTGCAATGCAGGTTTATACTGTACCGATAGATGACAGGGGTATGATGTGGTTGTAAGTGGGGGCTAATGATAAGCAATATTGATGTGCTGGCTCTGTAAATAACTCTGGGCAATGTCTGAGGTCCTGTGATGTGTTTCCTTGTTGATGTCTTCCAGGTGGCATGCAGCGTCAGCCAGCATACACTGCAGAAGGGAATGCAGCTATCACTTATGCAATAATATAGCACCATGCGGAGCTGTTCAGCCAGAGGTCACAAAATCTGCAGGAGCGGACTGCCCTGTGGGACAACCTTGTCCACAGAGTGAACACCTTGGGCCACTATGGCTGCACATATGATCAGGTCAGTCATCGGGCAACTGACCTGACACATCGTGCCCAGCAAAGGGCTGCTGCCGTGGCCAGGAACCATACTGCTACAGATGGGGGTCCAGCCACACAAGCCCCACTTACAGCGACAGAGGAGATCTTTGTCAACCTTGGGGCAGCCCCACACAACAGCCACCACATGAAACACAAGTTGTGAAGGTAGGTGGCACCCAGGCAACAGGCGAGGAGCACCCAGGTAAGGCCACAGTGCACATTAATTTAATCATGTAGCAGTCATAATGTCTTCTATAGAGAATCTAGATGCATATGTCAGTTCAAACTGCATTTGTGAGTGAGGTTTAGTAATGCACACATTAGTAAATGCACATCTATGGTGAGGGACAGCAAATTGTCTACTATCATAGCTTGTACTGTACCTGTGCAGAAACATAGCATTCATCTTGTACCAATGCCAAATGTGAGTCTGCTGACAATACCTCTCCCCACAACTACATTGGTCCCTCTGCTCTGCATGTGGGACAGCAATCTGAAGCCGGTGAGTATGGGATTTTCCTGTTGTGGCTCACCAGTACTGTAGACATGTTAAGGTCATGCATATGACCATGCACACAACTGTTATGCTCAGCCATTTTGCAATATTTGCATACTCACTTGTGGTGGGGTTAACTGCATTGCATCACTGTGGGCATCACAGAAGTCTATTGGCAGGAGATGTCACATATCTGTAGCATACCTCACAACTTGTCATTGCAAGAAGTCTGGACAGAGACTGACAAAATGGTTGGACGAAGGCCCAAAACTAGGGGCATATTTTATAAATTAGTGTTGTACAGTGCATATAAATGGTGTACATGCACCTGTTAGAATGTCAGGTTTTTGTGACATACAAAAATGAGAGCACAATAAAACACTTCTGAACCCTTCCAACTTTTCATGTGACCTATAACCTGTACAATTCAACTGTAAAAACAAACAAATATGTAAGGGGAGCAATTATGACACATAAAAAACTTAAAAGAAGCTAGATGCATATGTGTGCACATGTTGAAGCTAATACTGTGTTGAAGCAGCTTTTGATATTATTACAGCATTACATTTTCTTGGGTACACACCTGCCATGAATTACAGAGACTCTTTGATTAACAGCAAATAATGGTCAGCTGTCCTACCAGGATTATCTTAAATTTACTCAGTTGCCTGATATAGCAACAGCCATAGTTTGTATACAGCTTACAAAGCAGCATATGGATCTCATTTGTGAAAGGTATCAACCCAGAGAAGGGTAAACACACATTTCCACAGCATTGCATATACCATGGAACACAGTGAAAACAGTCATCAAATGGTGGTGGAAATATAGGGCAACAATGACACTGCAAAAAGCTAGACATCCCTCCAAATGTGTGGAAAAGACAAGACCCAAACTGGTTAGGGAGGCTGCCAGGAGACCTACAGCAGCACTACAGGAGTTGCAGGAATCTCTGGCAAGTACCAGTTGTGTACTACATGTAACAACAGCCTCCTATATTCTCCACATGTCTGGCCTATGGGGTAGGTTTGGAAGGCGGAAGCCTTCTCACACACAGAACAACATCCAGGTGTGGCAAATTTCTCAAAAAATACATCAGGTCTGCCAATAGCATGTGGGGAAATGTGTTATGATGTAATGAGCCCAAGGTTGCACTTTTTGGCTACAATACCAAAAGGTTTGTTTGGTACAAGAACAGCACTGTGCATCACCAAAAGAACACCATCCCCATGGTGAAGCATGGTGATGGCAGTGTCCTGCTTTGGGGTTGCTGTTCATAAGCTGGAAGTAGGCCCATAGCCAAGGTGGAGGGGACTATGAACAGTTCAAAATACTAGTCCCTTTTGGCCCAAAATCTTCATGTGTCTGCTAGAAAGCTGTGGATGGAGAGGACTTACACCTCTACACACAGCAATGACCCATACCATACATCAAATCCATAAAATAATATCTTCACCAGAAGACAATCAATGTTTTGGAATGGACCAGCCACAGTCCACACATACATCCAATGCAAAATCTGTGGGGTGCCCTGAAGAGGCCTGTGCAGAAGTTATGCCCTCGCAATCTGACAGAGTTGGAGGGCTTCTGCAAGGGAGAGTGTACAAATATTGCTAAGTTGAGATGTACCATACTGATGCACACCTTCCCAAGAGAACTGACTGCTGTTATGAAATCAAAAGGTGCTTTAACAAAGTATTAGTTTAAGGGTGTGCGCAGTCATGGAGTCAGCCTTTTGTATGTCTTTCAACTTCTACGTTATCACTAACACGTTGAATTGCATAGGTTATAGGTCACATTAATGGTGGGAAATGTTATCACATGATTTCTTAGGTCTCATGTTATATATTAGACAAACCTGGCATGTAAACAGGGGTGTCTACATTTATAATATCCACTGTAAGATTAGAAGAGTGTTAGCATAACCAGTTCTGTTGTAACATACATGTATACAGGTTTTGAAGTGTGAGACTCAAAATATGTCATTAATTAGTGACACCAGTCCTCATATCATCCCAGTAATGTGTCAGACAAACACAGGATTTATGACAAACATACCAGGAAAATGAGCCACACATGTAGACATTCAATGACACTCTGCACAGTTGAGAGGTATGTTCTGTAGGAGTTGCCACTGTGCTATACAGGTGAACAGCAATTATGTGTACATGGGTGCAGTGTGTGCTACTTGAAGGCCCATCACCTACTAACACTACTCACATATCATAGAGGTGTATATAAGCAGTAACATTAAGTAGAAAGGGCTGCACTGCATGATGTTGAGGGCCTGTCCAGAGTGTGTATGTAGTGGTCTGGCATTGTTGTGAATGTCACCAGTAGGCTATTGTGACGTCTGTGTAATGCTTGTCTGCCACCTCACCTGTATGTGTGTGCATGTGTGTGTGTGTGTGTGTCTGTGTGTGTCTGTGTGTGTGTGCGTGTGTGTGGGTGTGTGTGTGTGTGTGTGTGGTTGTGTGTGTGTGTGTGCATTGTGTAACAGCAAATGGCACAGTGCAGGTATTAATTTACATATGTTGTCTTTTCCCCACAGGTGGTCATGGTGGTCATGGTCCCTCCTGCTCGGAATCTGCTGTCAGTGTCTCTGCAGACTCTGGCAATGATGATGGTCATATTCAGGCACAGGTGGTGTTTTCTGGGGCTGAATCTGTGCCATCGGTTGGCATCCCACAGTCATCCACAATGTCCCCACACACAGTCACAATGCCCACACATGCCCCATTCCTAGCAGCCACAGATGATGGACAATTGGCAGGTGGTGGCATGGAAAAGGCTAGTGTGGTGACTATGGCAGGTGTGAGTGTAGACACTGGCCATAGCCAGAGTGCAAGTGAGGTCCCACACAGGCGGATGGACAGGGGTGCTTGCTGAAGGACTGCTGCTCATCAAGCCGCTGTCACAAGTGTCACAGCAGGTGTCACCAGATGCATGTCTCAGGCTGTCATGGATGCACAGGCACATCGCGAATGCAACACCAGACAAATACGCAGGGTGGTGGATGCAACTCTTCCTGATTTACGTGATGACACACATGGCCTTGTTGAGGCCACACACCAAAATACTGAGGTCGTGAACAGGTGATAGGGTGAGACCTTGGCAATCCTCGACCGTGGCATGTCTGTGCTCGAGCATGTGGTGGGAGTTGGGCATCGGCCACATGGACATAGGTCAGCACCAACATCAGCTGAGAGTCTACAGGGCCATGCACCTTCACACTTCCATAGTGGCAGTGACACCAGCACTACCAAAGGGGGGTTGCTGTCCACATCACAATGTAGCGGGCCATAGGCACGTGGTACTGGCCGGTACTGTCATGGAGACAGATCCAGCAGACAGCAGTCACCATCAGGAAGCAGTACTGCATCTGGCCTTGGGCCTGGTCGTGCCAGTGAGACCCCTGGCAAGACCAGTTCATGTGTCTGTGGCCAGAGATGTTGAACTGGACATTCTGCCATGTACGGTCCACAGCTCTCCAACATACCCCTATGTAGGGCAGCTACATGGCATGACTGTGTGCATACTTACAGACATCTGTATCACAGGCAGGTCACCTTCAGACACACACTGCACCTCTGAACAGCCCATCTATAGGATACCCCTTCAAACACACACACACATGGATGTCAACCGTATGACCCAGCCTAGGTCTCTGGCAAACCCACATCACATCCTGTGCATATGAAGATACCTGTGCCACATCCCTGTCATCCATGCCATTGATGCAGGGACAGACTAATATGGGTCTAATGCACAGGGTGAATATAGTACAGTGTAGCTATGTATTACTGAGTAAGGTGCTGTCTGCTTGCATTTCTTATGGGTACACATAAAGGTGCATGTACCTTATTAGCCATGATGTATTATTGCTGTTAGTACCACTGACTGAATGTAGTCTGACATTCTGTATTCTGTGTACCAGGTGTCTGTGTGTCTGTAGGCTGTGGCCCTGCAGACATTACCAACATGGAGTATGGCGGAGTGGAAATATACCGACCATTTCATAGCCAAGGTACAGTTTTATATGTACATTTACTAGGTGTGTATGCATGTGATGGACACTGTTGTCAGACAGTGTGATCTTGCGTACATACCCCTTGTCACAGACAGGTAGCCTTCAGACATGGAACCTCAGTATTGTGTAGTACCACAGGCTCATACATATGGAACAGGTTACTGGAGTATT
The DNA here is from genome assembly GCF_019279795.1 of Protopterus annectens. NCBI lineage: Eukaryota > Metazoa > Chordata > Ceratodontiformes > Protopteridae > Protopterus > Protopterus annectens. The sequence continues at coordinate 1,896,159,471 of NC_056733.1, read as the reverse complement.
GTCAGTAGGTCCCTCACAAGCTTAGCCATTAGACTGACGCAACAGATTCATGTGTCAGCACCTGTTGCCCCTGCCATTTCATTCTCATACACTCAACCCTGATGCAGTTGGTGAGGACATGCATGGTACTGTGTATGATAGGTTTGCAGTATGTATTCCTGAGTTCATAGGGTGGAACAGGGAGACAAAATAGTACATCTTTTGCATACACACAGTAAATACTGACACAGGGGATGTGCATAGAGTAATACAAACACAGTTGGCAATAGACAGATTCGTAAACCTACATATCCACTTTAATGTACTATAATGCTACATACACATGACATGCCCCACATAGATGATTTGCGTGGGACATAACCCACTACCTCTTACAACACATAGTGTTGTGAATGCCTTGATGGATGGTGAGATAACCCACCAGAAATAGCAACTGGAGTCATCTATTGCACCTACAAGCCTGGACAAGTGATAGGGTAACAGATGTTGTATCAGCATGATGTTTCAGTCAGGTATGATATCTGATGCTGGCATGTGTGACAGTACACTAAATGTGACCTATTTTGCAGCAATATCACATATACGGCCATTGTTAGGGGACACAGACCACATATGGGTTGCAAACATCTAGATATTTCATAGACATCTGTACTGATGACTGGTATGGCCTGTACAATGGTTTAACATGTTGCATGTGAGGCAGATGCCATTAACATGCTATATAAAGTAATGCCATCAGAAGGTGGTAAGCAGGCGTGGATGGTACACACATCAAAATAGTATAACCAACACAGGATATGATTCTCACCCAAACACACAAACAGTTGCCAGTATTGCGATTAGAGCCTCTACCTAGCTAGTTATTTCTAATATGGTGTTAAGCAGTTATCAGATGTGCCATGGAGCATACATGAATTCACCTTGTTCCAAGGTACGTCTAAGGTGAATGACATCAGCAGGCCTTGTAAAGTAGGGTGATGGGAAGTGCACAGGGTGGTACACAGCTCAAAATAGTATAACCCACACACAATATGATTCTCTCTCACACACACACACACACACACACACGCACACACACACACACACACACACACACACATATATATATATATATATATATATATATATATATATATATATATATATACACACACACACACTTAGCAGTATTGAGATTAGAACCCCTGCCTATCCAGTGATTTCTACTATAGTGTTACACAGTTATCACACACACTACAGAGCTTATAGGGGTGATAGGTGTCCAATAGTACTTCTAAGGTGATTGACAGCAGCAGATCTTGTGAAGTAGGGCAACATGAAGTGTACTGAGTGGGGATAGTCTCCTAATACTTAGACCTATGGACACACACACACACACACACACACACACACACACACACACACACACACACACACACACACAGGCAGGTGATGTGATATTATAAACCCAACCTCAGTACTATTACACAATGGGGCTCACATTTTATGCTGGCATGTGCAATTGTTTACAACTGGTATGACACTGTCCACAGCAGGACTTCACTGTATGCCATTTAGGGTATCCATGTGTGTAACTCACTCTGTCTGTGTCCCTTGTCTCTCTCTCTCTCTCTCTCTCTATCACTGTCTGTCTCTCACTTTCCCACATCTATGTGTGTGTATGCTTAACATATGTTATCTGTTGCCCATATATATGTATGTGTATCTCACGCAACAGATGCAGATATATCACATATGGGCCACCTTCAGCTAGCTGAGGGTAATCCTGTCTGGTGTGTGTGTGTGTGTGTGTGGGGGGGGGGCAGTTAAGGTGTACATAGCTGTCTCTATGCACAGACAAATATGCACAATACAATCATATAGTCCGATGTGGGTTCCAGCATGTCTTGTGATTGTCTAAGTGTAGGAGCATGCCCAGTGTGACCTTCTATAGTTAGAGTGGGACTTCATTCCAGAGTACTGCAGTCCAGGGTTTTGTGAGCAAAAGCCATATCTCTCAGTAGTACACAGGACTTTCCTCAGAGTACTGGGTTTGTTTAGCAGACATTTTCTGACATATCTGTAGTCTGACACTGCAATGTATTGCGTCATTACCTAGTGCCAGACATCCTCAGATCATCACAGTGCTTTACCAGAGGAATACTAGTTTTATGATGCATAGACCAATATTATGAGGGCAGCTATGTACATTATTGCCCAACAAGGCCATTTGTGAGATGTGGCTTTGGCCAGTTGAGTGATGACACGCTGTGTAAACAGTCCAGCAACTTGATGATATACTGGATGGGTATCTCCTGCTTGTTTGGTATCTTTCTAACCTGAGATGTCATATCCTTGTGCGGCCATACCTCTCACCTGTACATTTTTTGGCAGGTTGCCCAGGTGTTTGGCTAGAGGTTTCATCCTGTCTATGTAAACTTGTGTTTTTATGGCAAGTTAGTTACATATAATTGAAGAGTGATGTTACAAAATAATGACAGACATTACTGTTTCAGACTACATAACCTTCAGACAATTCCCGGTACTGAAAACCCCTCACCCTACCAACTTTCTTAGTATGTAAGGGTGATATTTACAACACACGCCTATCATTGTGCCTTTGTTCCACTTTTATTTCTGCCCTTGTCCAGATGTCTTGCTGTCAGAGGTTGGGAGTTATGGGTGTAGGTACATAGTGCATTCTACTGTGCAAGCATGTCCATTATATGTAAAAGCAAACATAAGAAAAAAGGATTATTGAAATAACCACTGGCAGCAGCACCAAAAAGCACTATATTCACAAAAGCCTTAGCACCTCGGCTACACATCCTTCAAGATGTCCATTAGATGTGTAGTATATTCGACATAGCACTGTGACTTCCAGGTATGTCAGTGGCAGAGCAGTGGGTGTCACTGACATGCATAACAATTTGCACTGGAGTTATCTGCACATGGCCCTGTCAAAGATGACACTGTACCTAGGGCACTACAAGATGACTGCCAGATGAACATGCTAGCCAGATCCTGACAGTATTAACCACACATGCAAATAGCTCATTGACTCCTGGATATTGTGGACAGGCAACATGTTTTCATGTGTATTGGTACAGCTCTACCAGTGTGTGCTATGCTGCTATTTACCTGCAAACATACATGTTACTGCATTTCTGTGGATATATGGGGGGGCACACCTGTCAGCAGTACACATTTGCTCCGACTGTGCTGATATTTGCTTTACATTTTGGTTCCATTTACCATACTATTGTGCCCTGTCTTGGGGACTAGAGGCATATCAGTAAACAGCACAGGACAGATTGTAACGGCATACATTTGAGTTTCAGACTTCTTACCCTTCATAGCCTTACTGCAACTGCAAGTCCTGCTGTGCTATCACTGTGTGAGTCTGTAGGGGGCTAATTCAACATTGCCACCATTTGTGTGCCTTCAACAGACATTTTTCTCTGGTCTTCTATGGCTGACTTGCTGTGTGTGTGTGACAGGGTGGGTATGGGACCCCCACACTGATATCCATGCCTGTGACCTATTACCCCCAGTTAGTTGTCCCCACACATATACTGCAGTGGGATTTGCCACCTTGGGTACTACTGCATAGTGTGGGGAGGCCAGTTTTGGGCAGACATTTCCTGGTGTCCCACATACCTGCCAGTTGTCTACTGCTATCCCAGTAGGCCACCCCATTCCCTTGCATGCATGCAGCATTACCATAGATATGCTACCAAAACATACTAATCCATTCATTTATTGTTAAGTAGACTGACTTACCTTGTGCCCGCAGTAGTTATGAGGACAGTGCTTGAGGGCCACCTATGTTGGATGTACACAATACATTGCCTATACATAGTAAGTTACAGGTAATGTGATGCATGTGTCATCCATTTTACTATGTGTGTGAGTCAGAGAGAGGTGTCAGTCCCTGGGGTCTCTACAGTGTCAGTGTGTGTGTTATACGTTGCCTCTTTGCCAAGGCCTGAGCATACTGGGCACACCTCCATCTGACTATAGGAACAGACTCAGGAGCCTCCTCGTTTGAGTCCCTCTGTGCCTGTTTGGACCTTGGCAATGGTGGTGGGCTGTGTGGCCCTTCCCCGTGCTGTTCCTACTGCAGCTGTTTCTGCAGGATCATAATGTGTAGTATGGCACATACTATGAACATGTGTGCACATGTGGCTGGAGAGTACTGCAAGGTTCCACCAGATATGTCAAGGCAGCAGAACCATGACTTGAGCATCCCAAACACATGCTCTATAATAATCCTGATTTGTGCATGTGTCTCATTATGGTGTTCTTGCGTGGGTGTGTGTGCATTTCTGATGGGAGTCATTATCCACAGCTCCAATGCATAACCAGCATCCCCCAACAGAAGGCCATATGGGATGCCCCCACTGGCAAATGCTTGGTACAGCTGTGATGAATGCCAGATGTGACAGTCGTGATAGCTTCCAGGGCTGCCAGCACACATATTCATAATAATGCACTGGGCATTGCACATGACCTGGCAGTTGATGGAAGGGAATCCCTTGGAGATTATGTAGATTCTACCCTGTTGACCAGGTGGTGCTTTGATGTGAATGTGCATGCAGTCTAATGCACCCAGTACTTCCGGGTATTCTGCTACATGATGGAAGAGATGCATATTGCTGTTCCTCTTGTCACAGATGTTGGGGAAGTAAATGTTTTCACCAGCATGTGGTAGCATGGCATCCAGGAACTGGTGGAGTACCCTGGATCCAAATGCCTATGAGACCCCCATGATGGCCCCAGTAGGTCTTTGGAAAGTATCTGTAGCTAGTATTCTTAAGGCTACACATACCTTGGTATCCTCTAGGATGGGTTCCCCTCTGTTGGCTCTAGCTCTGAGCTGAGGCCGGCACAAGTCGATGATTTGCTGAAGTATGTCTCTGTCCACCCTGTAGCACTCTACTATCTTCAGATAATGTAGTCCCTGGTAAGTTACCCTGGGTCTGAACAATCTTCTCCTCCTTCTCGGTCTGTGGCAGTTGTCAGTATTATCTTCCTCACCACCCTCAGCCTGTAGCATATACTGATGGATCAAAGCAATGGCAGCCCCTAACATGTTTCCAGATACAATTCCCCACATGTGTACACCAATGGTGCAGAGTTTGTGAGAAAAACCAGACTGTAAGGTGTTTGCATACTTTGCCTGTATGATTGACTGACTATGGCACATTCCACCTGCTAGCTATGTAATTTGCTCTTAATTGCTTTTCTTCTGCTATTTTCCTTTTTTTCCCTTCCCATTTTTGCCCCTTTTAAGCCCCGAAGTGCACCACATGAACCCGGTGCCCAAATGTAAACAGTCATGCTATTTCCTGTTTTTTTTTGTTTTTGTTTTAGACCAGGTTTGCACAGTGCAAATCCATTTAGCTAATGTAAACACAAAGAAATGGCCCTCCCTGGACATGGACATGGTCTTCATTTCATGGGATAAGTCACTACAGCTTCAGACACTCACCCTTGCTTAGCTGTGCTTAGCTAAGCTTATCTGGGAGACATAGCCTCCAATGTGCTTACACCATGCATGACACACCCCCTTTTCAAGTCTGTTGCTCCACCTGTTTACACAATCATGTTATAGCATCTACACAGTTAGGTGCAGTTTGGCACTTAGAATATTTTTGTGATTCAATAAATTTCCCCTCATTTGCATACCGCACTGCCTTAGTCCATAGTTACTGCACTACCCCAGAGCCTTTCCCCTTAACAACCACTGTTCTCTGGTATTGTTTTGATTCTGTATGCCATAGACTATAATGGCAAAATGAAAATTTCCCTTAAAACTGAGTTTTCATATATTTTTTTTATTTTTAGCACAATCACATTTGTGCACCGCTGCCCTATGCTTAAACGGCCGAGATTGGCCAAAAAAAAAACTTTTACTTTTATAAAAATGAAACACGTTTCCATGCCATATGGCCATTGGCATGCCTAAAGATTATAATACATGCTTTTATTTGAGCTGTCATACCTCCATTTTAATTTTTGCAGAAATGCATTCGGCTAGTAGCCGGATATATTTCTGCAACTAACACTATCCTTGCACGGATGCCTGCCTGCTTGCTGAATCACTAATTCACCTCATTTGCATGGTTTTCACAAGCAAATGAGGTAATTAGCATTATGCAGTGGTGTCCGTGCAGGAATAGTGTAAGCAGGCTCGTGCACGTCAGAACAGTAGTTTACTAGATCGCTCGGTGGCCATATTCTGTGCAGGAGTGGCTACACTGTTCCTGCACAGTAAAAATGCTTATTGAATCCCATGAACTGTCTTTACGTAATTCACCACACATCCTGTGTCTATTAATCTCAATCTACTATCCAGAAACTAAACTTCAGTTTTTATCCATATCAATCCCTATGGCTTGCCAACTACTGTTTTACTCACCACAAACTTCAATTGTGGTATCAGAGCTCTGCATCCCAGTTTTGATATCTAGTGGTTTAGCGTGAGCATACATTTTTTGATTCACTTGATAGCCCATGTAAATAAATTGACCATAGACTGTACCAAAACTATGATATGTTCATAAAGCAGCAAAATACATTGGTGAAGCAGAATTACAACAGGACATAGGATGCTGAAGAAATCACCTCATTAAGCATTGCTCCAGCAATCAGACTGTGCAGCCCTTTCCATTTTGAGTGGTCATAAATGATGCACATTAAGTAGGCTGATGATTCTAACCTCACACTCACAAACTCTGAAGGTTGACCAGGGGATAAACCACCATAGGTTATCTGACACTTCAGGTGAACCATCTCACAACTGTCTTTCTTGCTTTGGAAAGCTGTCCCAGTTTTTTGTTTTAGAAGCAAGGGATGGATGGCTTATCTCAAAACCAATAGCAATGCTGCAAATGCTCTTCCACGCATCACATTTCACACTGAAGCCATTCCTATAGTTCAGAGAAGCATGTAGACACATGCGGGTCTATATTATAATATCGACATCCGAAAATGTCGAATCCCACTTGTTCAACACAATAATGTCGAACTCCATGGTTCCCGAATGACCAAATAACCGATTTATTTCCAACGGAAAGAAATCGGTTCGCCAAACACAACAGTACATATTCCACTCACCCTCAGACCCCTGTGCCTGTGGAATGTCACCCATGTAGACAGACACAGGCCAGCAGGTGGTGTAATGTATAACAGTCCCAATGCATGCCTTCAACATGGAATAGTGTCCCTGGCTACATGTTTGCCTATATAACTGCTACCAGCCACATATGGCCATACTGGTGACTGTACACACATAACTAGGATATTAACAGGTACCCTACTTCTAGGACAATAGATACAATAACAATACCAAGCATTATCACTCGGCAGGCCACGCACATGCTGTCCAACAGAAGCCTACTTTGCACACTCCACAAATACACTACCTGCAATCACATATTCAACAGACATAATATGTGGAACAAGCGATAAGTACTGTGAGCTATAGTGTGTAACAGTAGATAGGTAGGAGATCTAATCTCACAGCAGCCAACTCAGTGTGTGTAAATATATCTCCTTGCCGTACAACAGACATGCCCTCATGGGCTATTCCTGTGTAATGGTTATTCATTTTTTGGCTCTGTAACTAGCTGATGCCATCTAAATTGCCCTCCTCTACACAGCCTGCTGATGCCATCCACCATAAGAGCACTGGCTGACAGTCTAATATCAGATAAACACCATGATGCATGCAATAAGTACTACAAGCTATAGTGTGTAATAGTAGATAGGGAGGTGTTCTAATCTGACAGCAGCCAACTCAGTGTATGCATGTAACTAAATATATCCTCTTGCAGCACAAAGGATATGCCCTCATGGGCTATCCCCATGCAATGGTTATGCACTTTTTGGCCCTGTAACTAGCTGCTGCCCTCTAAATTGCCCTCCTCTACATGACCTGCTGATGTCATCCACCTTAAGAGCACTGGCTGACAGTCTAATATTAGGTAAACTCTGTGGCACATGTGATAATCACTGCGCACTATTGGTAGCATTTCTAATCTCACAGTGTACAACTCAGTGCGTGAATGTGTTTGTGTAAATATATCACCTTTCAGCACAACAGACATGTCCTCATGGGCTATCCCCATGCAATGGTTATGAACATTTTGGCCCTGTAACTAGGTGCTACCCTCTAAATTGCCCTCCTATACATGGCCTGCTGATGTCATCCACCTTAACAGTGCTGTCTGACAGTGTAATATCAGATAAACTCTGTAGTCTATGCAATAAGTACTGCAAGCTATAGTGTGTAACAGTAGATAGGTACAGCTTGTAATATCACAACAGACAACTCAATGTGTGTGTATATCCCTACCACACACAATGATAACCTTTGTAACATACACATTGGTAGAGTTTTGCATTATTTTACTGGTTATGGGTGATGTGGCTTCTCAAATGAATGACCACAACATGGCCTGTTTATATCAACAAGCATTATGTGTCCTACACGGATAGTACTAGCAGACATGAGGCATGGTGTGTGCATCCAGCATTGTCCTCTGTGCTGTGTAGCACTACATAGGTAAGTTTTCTACTGTGCATGCAGCCAAACTGACAGCATTGTACATCATGTCACAGAGCAGTAGGAGATGTGCAAGTTACTAGCATGATGACCATACAGCCTTCATAATTGGACACATTGCTACACCTATTCACAGGAGTAGCAAATATTTCCCAAGTCCATGTGTGGTGCAGCCACACCCCATGTTGAGATGACATTCACCCAGCCAGTCATACAAATGGCATGTGTGGAAGTGCACTGAGGTGATCTCTGTACCCTACTAGTATGGAGGGTTGGTGTTAAGGGTGCATCATGTCTGCTACACAAATGTCACTAACAAGCATGTACTACTAACATCACATAGTGGCTTAATGTCCTTAGACTAATCCATCTACTATGCCTCCTAGAGATAGGCAGCATATACACTCAAGCAGGGTCACACCTTGTCCTGTATGCATGACACAGATCACCTATAAGTATGCTGAATGGCACAGGTGGCACTGACACGCATTGCAGATGAACAGTGGTGAGCACATACTGATGATGTGATAGGACCCTGTGACGGGCCATACTGTCATCTGCATGTGCCAAAACAGTTTGGAAAGTGCATCAAAACATGGCCATTGCAGTCAGATAGTTGCATGCTGAGGGAGGAGTATATGGAGGTTATGGTTGTGTCACCTACCAGTGACTGACAGCAGCTATGCCATATGAATCCTGTCATACCACTGTACACACATGTTGGTGTATGGCACATGAGCTGTACACCTGTGTGGCCAGGTCTGTGTGGCTACCTGTCACCCCTACATATATGCATCACATGTAGAGACTGCTGTGCTCCTAACTGGGAACATAGGTATCCCCGATGGACAGAATAGTACATATATATTCAGTTGGGGTTTGTGGCCATTACTATGTCACTAAATATGTATTTGTAATACCGTCATGCAAGACACTGACATAACACAGTGACCGTATGAGTGCTCATAAGTAGCAAGGTGCAGCCAACACTGATAGCCACAGTCAGTCAGTACCCATGTGTACTGTGGAGACATGCAGTCCAAGCAGTAGAGGACCCATGACTGTGCCCTGTTGAGCACTACTGCTTACATAACAGCTATTGGAGTAGGCTGTCCCTGTGTTGTGTACATCTGCCATCAGTGGGCCATGTAGTGACCCCCACATTGACAGTATCATGGATGCCTAAGTGGGTGCTTTGTACATGTTCCTGAAGGGCAGTACAGTGAGATGGCATGGCTCAGTCTGGGTGTTGTATGCATTGATGTACCCCCACCCATATCCCTGCTGACTACCATGACAAGATTTATGGCAATAGTAGGGCAGCAGGCCATGCTGCCAAATGTGTACGCCATGTACAGACTGTTATGTCAGCTGGTGTATATGCAAGTGTCTGAGAGTCAAACCCTAGGAACTTAACACCTGGACACAGAATATTTGTAGATGTGTCAGCTCCATCACCACACCTTGTAAATATATGTTCAGAGAGCCCAGGTGACACATATCAAGGGTAGCAGACCTTATCACAAAATATGAATGCATGATTACATGGACTGACCCTATTGTCCCTGTTAGACTGTTATAGACATATGCACTTAGGAAGCCATGCACATATACTGCCATACCTTGATGACATAATATTTCTGCTGTGCTGCTATACCATTGTGTGCTACTGTATTGCCACCATGTGTCCATAGTTTATTCCCTCAGACTCCTGGAATAGAAACATACACAGGTCCATGAGGCACATGTCATCCTGTAACATTACCACCAGTACAACATCATACAACATAAGAAACACAAAGTTTGGTGTGTAGTCATGACACATGCAAGCATACAGTATCTGTTGTGTACCACAACAAGTGGAATGGTGAAACAATACTGCATTACACATGTACATGTCAAGTAATGTAGTCACCCTGTGCATCAGACACATAGCTTCATTTCACTGCAATGATGGCCAAGGTGACAGGGATGTGGCACAGGTATCATCACATGCACAGGGTGTGGTGTGGGGGTGCTGGAGGCCTAGGCTATGTCAAACAGTTGACAGCTTGTGGGTGATTCAGGAAGTGGTGGGGATTAGACAAACCATGGAGAGTTGCCATGTGTGTGTGTGTGCGCGTGTGTGTGTGTGTGTGTGTGTGTGTGTGTGTGTGTGTGTGTGTGTGTGTGTGTGTATGTATACATAGTCAAGCCCACTGTTAGACCTACACGTGTATATGTCAGACAGCTGTGGACTGCACATAGTAGAGTTAGCCCTACATGTATATATGTCGGACAGCTGTGGACCATACAAAGTAGAGTGGACAGTTCACCATCTCTGGCCACAAGCACAGCAACTGGCTGTGCCAGGAGTTGCACTGGCACCACCATGCCCAAGTTCAGATGCAGTGCTAGTACCTGACAGTGACTGCTGACTACTTGGTCTGTGTCCCCCGTGGGACCACTCAGGACCACGTGCCCATGGCCTGCCATGTCATGGTGTGGACAGCACACTTCCCTCTGTAGTGCTGGAGGTACTGCCACTACGGGAGTATAACTGCACATGGCCACGTGGACTCTCGGCAGCTGGTGTTGCTGACCGACATCCATGGGCCTGATGGCCAACTCCAGTCAGATGTTCTAGCACAGACAATATGTGGCCCAAGACAGACACTGTCAACCCACTGTCTGTCCACTGCATCAGTGAACCAATCCAGGGTGCCCCCAGTGTGGTGGAGGCAGTCACTGATGTCAGACTGTGCTGCATCCATAACCCTAAGCATACATCTGGTGTTCCATTCAGAACATGCCTGTGCCTCCATGATGGCCCAAAACAAATGTAGAAAGCAAAAAGGTGGTGGATGGACAGCAGACCTCCTATAAGCACCCCTGTCAATCCACCTGTGTGGAATGTCGCTAGCTCTCTGGATATGGCTAGTGTCTACACTCACTGGATCCATAGTTGCCACACTTCCCTGTTTAATGTGTCCACCCTCTGACTGTCTAAAATCTGTGGCCTCTGGGGAATGGGTATGTGTGGGTATACTGACTGCGTGTAGAGACAATGGGGGCAGAAGTGGGATGTCAACCTCTGGGGCAGATTCAGCCACAAACAACCCCACCTGTTCCTCACTATGGTCAATATCATCATCAGAGTCTGATGAGACACTGACATCAGGTTGTGAGTGGGACAGACTTCAAACCTCCTGGTCACCTGTGAAAACAAAGACAAGAGCAGTACATTACTACCTGCACTTTTAAGTATAGTAATCCACACAGATTCATACAAATGAGGATCACAACTGCATTACCAGTCTTATATCTTCTCAGTTCTGCTCCCACACACAACAGACTACCTCACAATAACATACACATACAAATCAAGCCCTTTATAACATGCACTTCAGCTGACTAGGTATGTGTGGGCATACTGACTGCGTGCAGTGACAATGAGGGCAGAAGAGGGATGTCAACCTCTGGGATAGATTCAGCCTCCAACAACCCCACTTGTGCCTCACTATGGCCACAATCATCATCAGAGTCTGATTAGACACTGACATCAGGTTGTGAGGGGGGCTGACTCAATCCCTCTGGTCACCTGTGAACCCAAGACAATAGCAGTACATTACTGCCTTCACTTTAAGGTAAGGTAAAGCACACAGGCTCATACAAATGAGGATACACAACTCAATTGCATTTCCAGTCTCACATTTTCTCATCCCCGCTCCCATGCACAACAGACAACCTCACAACAACATACACAGACATGTCAACCCCTTTATAACATGCACTTCAGCCACATCCAGTTAAAGTTGCCAGTACAATCTGCCTGTAAGGTATGTTATTTGACACTATATGTGATAGAACTCCTCATAAAACCCAGTATACCTATCTTGACAATGATATGCCAGTACTAGTGTCACTGCTTCAGGTATGTACCATCTCCCTTTTGCATTTGAACAGGCATCTTGGAGTAATTGCATACACATACAAGTCAAAGCCTTTATAACATGCATATCAGCTGCATCCAGTTAAAGTAGCCAGTATAATTTACCTTTAAGATATGCAATATGACATTATTCATGATAGAACTGCACATTAAATTCAGTGCACATATCTTGAGAATGATATTCCTGTACTAGTGTCACTGCTTCAGGTATGTAACATCTACCTTTTGTGTTTGAACAGGCATCTTGGATTACTTGCCTCATGTATACCGGGCTGCATAGTTGTTCATACCTATAAGTGCAAACATTTTAACGTCCATTCAGATACACACCTATGATTACCCAGTCTTTGAATTGTAGTCAACTGTTTCAGAATGGTACATACAAATAGTCTAATCTGGCTAAACACAACATTTGTACATAGTGCAATATGGCAGCCCTTAACTTTCATAGGGTATATATGATCCATAAAACAGCAGTATCATGCTTACCAGGTACAGGACCATGGGCTTGGGTAATTCCTGATGAACATATGAAACGCTGAGGGAGAGGTATTGTCAGTACCACCATATGTTGCAGCACTACAGGGTAATGTGTGCATATATACACTTGTACAGTAGCCACTGTTACTGGCTGTATTGCTGAGATTCAGAGTATGTGCACACAATTGAGCTTAAACCTCAACCCCCCCCCCCAATGCAGATAGAACTGCCACCCATGTACAGGTATGTACAGCCTGCCACAATGACTGATAAAGCATTAAAATGGTGGACACTGTAAGCTTACCTGAATGCTCCTCTGCTGGGGGCACTGTGGCATTCACCACGACAATGTATGGTATGATGGATGCCTGGGAGCTGTCATGTGTTTTTAGGTTCACCAGGAATTCCTCTTTGTCTGAGAGTGATTGTACCACTGCAGGCCCTCCACTGGTGGCAGCATGATCCCTGGCAACATCAGCTGCCCTTCCTCTTGCAGCATTCACCATATCTCTGGCTCAGTGTCGCACCTGCTCATAGGTCCTGTACTGCTGGACAATCTGAATGATATCCTGCACAAGGTCTGCCCACAGTGCTGCCAATTGTTCATGATTATGCCTCCCCCTGGACAACAACATCTGATGATGCTGCCTTAGTGCATCCACTATTAAATCATTTTCTGCATCGCAGAAGGGGGCATGTCATCTGTGATACACGGTTTCTAAAGGACAACAAAAGGGGAGATCCACTATGTACAGATTCATCATGCCCATAATGACCTGCACTACCCACAGCTCCATCACACATCATACCCCTCAGTCTGGCAATATACTACGTGTGTGGATCCCAGGAAGATAGTAGCACTACATAAGTATGTACCTGTGTGCTGTGACCGATTCTGCTGTATGTTCCTACACCCCGCACTGCAGTGTACTGTGGTGTGTCCCCCCATGGGCAACCTCCCACTAATATGTCATACAGCCACTGCCAGACAAATAGCAGTGTGCTATTACAACCAATATATGGGGACAGTCCAGTAACACCAGGGTGCCGCAATGACAGAAAACAATGTAAACCTGCTGCAGAATATGTTCCCTGTAGGCATCATACCACTCAACTTCACAGATGTTTGCAGAATGTCAAGATGTTTGCTTCATACTTTTGGTCTTTTTCACACAACATTGTGGATTTCTGACAAAAGATTGGCCAGTTATTAATAGCTGATGTCAGAAAATAAAGACAGACATCTGATTTTAAGACATCATACCCTTCAAAACACAGTTATGCTATTGTAATATCTGTTACTCTATACAGTTTCTTAGCAATAGTTGCAGTGTCCCTAATTTTGGGCCTTTGTCCCTCCATTAATTATAGCTTTGTTCAGATTTCTTGCTGTAACAGATTGACAGCTATGCTAGGCATTGCTCTCAACCAGAGACTGGACTTAGCCAGAATACATCAGGGACACTTTTAAAATGTTAGAACTATTTATGTGAAAGATTGACAGAATGAGAGGGGGTGAATTAGTTTACATCGTCTGATGTTACAGGAGTATACACCCTTACTTATTGTCAGTATGTATTATGTGTAATTTGCCAGCCAACCATTGTAGGAGTGATTAAGAGGGACAGAGTTAAGATGTGAGTGGAACTCAGGGACAGTTGAGAGGCATACCTGTATGTGTAGGACAGCAGAGTATCAATGACATGTCATCACTATAGATCTAAGACAGGGCTACTGCTGTAATCCCTATTCCTCATACCTCCATCATCCCATCTGCATCCTGTTATATAAAGAAATCAATTACATACCTGGTGGAGTGCAGTACTCCTTTGTTGAACTTTGCTTCCAGTAATCTTTTGAAAATATGATCTCTGTGTGAGGTAAGTCTCATACAGACTTGTTCCCCATAATCATCTGCTTGTCTTTTTAAGGTACTGCTCATTAGCAGTTACTTGCCTCTGCACCAGTCGGTGGCTCTGATATGGTAATTGCAGCCAAAACAGCTGAATTGCATTATCATTAGTCAATGACATGCTACCATCATGCAATATGTAAGGCCTTTATGTAGACCTGGGCTCCTTTCTTAGTTGTTAAGATGGACATTACTGATGTATGTAGACTACAGCATCTCAGAGAGTAGGTACCATAACTGTCAACTGTAGAGATGTATGCAGTATGTCTACAGTTTCACCTCATATGTGTGGTCAGTGGCCCATAACATTGTGGTCATCTGGCAATTCCCTGCAAACATTATGGGTTGAGGTCAGTAACGGAAGACATACATTTGAGTGTCAGACTTCATATCTCTCAGAATATGCATGCTAATGCAATAGCTGCTTTTCTATCAACTTACTATCTATGTGGGAGCAAACTATAAAATATGTCCCAATCTCTGGACCTTTGTCCCTCCCATTAAGTATGACTGTGTCCAGATTCCTTGTGCTAGGGGCTTGGGAGGTATAGTAGGCCTGTAGCAGCTACCTGTGCATACAGGTGTGTGTGGTACAGGCTGCAACTGCTGCTGCAGCCTAGAAGAAATAGGGGGAGTGTGAACACTTTGGAGGACAACAAGCTGTACTTTTGTCATTTGTGTCAGTCCTGTTTTTATGGCAGAGCCAGGGTAAGGGTACCCTTTACAGTCCAATGGAGGCATGTGATTAAGGTACATCTGTTATGCAATAGTGCCAGTCATGGAGTAGTAGCAACATATAGTTATGCTATATGGATACATGCAGTATGTCCTTACCTGCAGGCCTTTGACTTGCAAAACTGGATAGTAGTTCATAAATCAACAGTAACTTGTGTGGATAAAGATTGCATGACTCAGTCATTAATTGCTGTCTTCATAATAATGTAACTGAACTGCAACATGACTGGATTTGAACCCAGGACTGTGTGTGTGTGGCAAAATGTACTGCATGTAAGGCATTTAACATACTGAGCTACTGAGTCACTGCTACAGCAGGTGTATTTGCAAGGTAAATGTGCAGACGTACAGGCTGTGACACACACTGTCAGCATCCATCAGTATGTGCATGGTTTTCTATGGCTGTGTTTCTGCACCAGGTCCAAGTTGAACATGTTCTTTGCCATTGATGCCTTAGCAGGTGTCTTTCTACATGTTGCTGATTCAAGGGCACATTTACCTGCTATCACAGGCCTCACTTACATCCATTTTTATGTCTTTGGCTGTCTAGTGGTGTATTATTGCACCAGAGTCCATCGTACACTCCCATTTTTCCCATTAAGTTTTAATTCCAGTTTGTGCAGTGTGGCACGTAAGTGGCAATCAATATGTTTTGATTAAAACACATGCTTTAATTAAGATCTGTGTGGTGGGGTGGGTTAATGCAGTGTGCTGTTGGCATGATGGACCTGGGTTTGAAACATAGCAGATGTGTCTATTTTATATATGTGTCTAACAATGTTAGAAACACATTTATTCATTAAAGCTCTATTTAGAAGATACCAAAAAACAATGATGGATTTGAGATGAGTACTTGTTCTGAAGAAATCTACAGGATGTAGATGAAAGCGCTCAACTTGGAATAAAGCGAATTTGCTGTACATCACTGTTGGGACGTGACACTTTTTATATCATTGAACCATTTTCTTTTTGTGTTTTTCTACTTAGAAGATCTAAGTGAAGCTGCACGGCACAGCTCCATGCTAAAAAAATATAAGGAAAAGAAAAAAGGGAAGAAAGGAAAGTGGTGAAATGGGGGCAAGCAGGGGTAAAAGCATAGTGAAAGGCCTGTAGGGAAGTGCAGGAATGGTGTAGTAAAGAACCATAGCTATCCCTTTCTTGTACAGCAGCACCTGTGCACTTTGACAAATTTTGTAGATGAATTTGGACTCTCAGACCCCAGAGAGGGGTGAGGACAACATGATGCATTGTCAAGCCAATTGGACACGTGCAAAATGGAGAGCTATGTATGGGTCAATAATTTTGGGAGGGGGGCAGGTGCCCGTTTTTTTTTAATAAGGTGAGAGTGGAATGTAAGGAAAGAGACATAGGTATATGTGGTGGGGCAAGATGGGTAGTAGAGGATGCATTCACAGACAGACAAGACAGCAGACAGGAGTGGTGTGTGACACATGAGGTGGGTGAGCACCTTGGATGGGAAGGGCTTGTGTAGTTCAAGTTACACGTTCCTCCGGACAGCAGTAGCATGACTCATGTCCCCACCCATGGGACTGCCAACACTGCTCCTTCACTGCCCCAAGAGTGGCTGTGCTGGAGGCTTAGTGCCAGGGTGAGGCTTCCCTACCAGGTCAGTCAGAGTGCTCTCAGTCTGGAGCAGGCAGTGTTCATAGCTGCAATGAACAATCCTGTGCACCATGACTGGTAGTTGACCCTAGGTGACAATGGCCCATTCACCACCGCTCCCAGTGGGAGGCCAGGCCCAATCCCCTGAGGCGGTCCCACCGATGCCACAGGAGGTGCAGGGGTAGTGGAGGGGGCACCACTGGTCTGGGTCTCAGACCTGCCAGGACCCAGTGCCATGGCCAGTTGAAGCAAGGTAGGTGGATCAGCCAGAGCTGGCCTGCTCTGATGTGCTGTGGTAATGGAGGTATAGCAATAAGTATAGATTAGTTGTGAACAAATCATTGTTAGTAATAACAGCATGGCAGAACATTGGAAATAACCCAATTACATATCAATGCATATTATGTGAAACACAACAATAAATAACAGAACAGTCAGTATGTTAACAACATGCCATTTACAGTTACAGCATTATGCCAACAAAACAGGTAATTTAACAAGATATGCTAATATGCAACCATTATAATACATAACAATAATAAAACACATGTCCCAAAGTACAGTTAATATAACAAAATATTTTAATAGTTAACCATAACCAATAAATAACAATAAGAAATAAATGAAGATAACAGGTGGGAAGAGAGAGAAAAACAGTCCATTAGCAACATTGCATGTTATTTCATTGACAACACTACTACTATCTACTCTATGACCCTGTATTTTCTTTATGTATACAGTGACTACAAGTCTCCTATAGCTAATGTAGCATGCACATACCTGTCAGGGTATTTGCATGGGACACTATGGGCTAAGCAGTAACAACAGTGGGTACACAACTAGACACAACACTTGCACATCAGGTGGACCTATATAACTACCAACGTATTCTGTGGGCTGATTTGGTGATACTTTGAAATCTAGGTAATCATTTCCATGGTAATCCTGTGACAGACGGATTATGCACTATTAATTACACAATGTGAAATTGCAACACTTGAGAGACATGTATGTGCACAGTACAGACACTAAACAGCTGTCATGCCTTGGTTGGCAGGCATGGGAATAGAACCCAGTAGTAGTGACTGCAGGGTCATCTGAATAGAATGCATTAATTGACTGCAGCAACTTTTAACAGACACTCCAGGCATACATCCATACCGGGATTACACATTTTATTTCTGACTGAACGTGCTGATAAACACATTCTTGCTTATGATTTTAACAGTCTATGGAATCTAAACACACAATTATGTACTCAGAATATGGGCTACCTCACCCATTTACCTGTAGTTCCTGTTGAGAAAGAAATTGTGAGCATTATGTGACTGCTACTGTAATATTTACTGCTACATACCACTAGATTTGAACCCTGTACTGTATGTGTACTGTATATACTTTATTGTAGTTAATGCTTTACTCTTTCTTGCTTATTTCACTACAGTTAGTAGCATAATACATACATACTCACCACACTCATGACGCAACCTGGCCAAGCACCCTGCATGCGATTCTACATTGCAAGCCCTCTCAGCTGCAGCTGCTGGGAGAGAAGTACACCATTATGCATACTGGTTTTGCAGACATTCATATTACATATTGGTAAAACAGAGGTAAAATTACTTACATACTTGTTGAGCATTGGGAAGGCTGGATAGTGAATCATGAAGTACAATGGATTAGCAAGGAGGAAGTAAGGATAACTATGAAGAGAATGAAGAATGGAAAGGTTGTTGGCCCAGATGACATACCTGTGGAAGCATGGAGATGTTTAGGTGAAATGGCAGTGGAGTTTTTAACCAGATTGTTTAATGAAATCTTAGAAAGTGAGAGGATGCCTGAGGAATGGAGAAAAAGTGTTTTGGTACCAATTTTTAAGAATAAGGGTGATGTGCAGAGCTGTAGTAACTACAGAGGGATTAAATTGATCAGTCACAGCATGAAGTTATGGGAAAGAGTAGTGGAAGCTAGGTTAAGGGACGTGATGATTAGTGATCAGCAGTATGGTTTCATGCCGGGAAAGAGCACTACAGATGTGGTGTTTGCTCTAAGAGTGTTGATGGAGAAGTACAGCGAATGTCAGAAGAGTTGCATTGTGTTTTTCTAGATTTAGAGAAAGCATATGACAGGGTGCCTAGAGAGGAGTTGTGGTATTGGTATTGTATGAGGAAGTCAGGAGTGTCAGAGAAGTATGTAAGAGTGGTACAGGATATGTACGAGGGTAGTGTGACAGCGGTGAGGTCTGCGGTGGGAGTGACGGATGCGTTTAAGGTGTAGGTGGGGTTACATCAAGGATCAGCTCTGAGCCCTTTCTTATTTGCATTGGTGATGGACAGGTTGACAGACGAGATCAGACAGGAGTCCCCATGGACTATGATGTTTGCAGATAACATTGTGATCTGTAGTGAGAGTAGGGAACAGGTGGAGGAGACCCTGGAGAGATGGAGATATGCTCTAGAGAGAAGAGGAATGAAGGTTAGCAGGACTAAGACAGAATATATGTGCGTGAATGAGAGGGAGGATAGAGGAATGGGGAGGATGCAAGGAGTAGAGGTGGCAAAGGTGGATGAGTTTAAATACTTGGAGTCAATAGTTCAGAGTAACGGTGAGTGTGGAAGAGAGGTGAAGAAGAGAGTATAGGCAGGATGGAGTGGGTGGAGAAGAGTGTCAGGAGTGATTTGTGACAGACGAGTACCTGTAAGAGTGAAAGGGAAGGTCTACAAGAGGGTAGTGAGACCAGCTATGTTATATGGGTTGGAGGCAGTGGCATTGACAAAAAGGCAGGAGTTTGAGCTGGATGTGGCAGAGATAAAGATGTTAAGATTTGCACTGGGCATGACGAGGTTGGACAGGATTAGGAATAAGTATATTAGAGGGTCAGCCCAGGTTGGAAGGTTTGGAGACAAAGCCAGAGAGGCAATATTACTTTGGTTTGGACATGTGCTGAGGAGGGATGCTGAGTATATTGGGAAAATGATGCTAAGGATGAAGCTACCAGGTAGCAGGAAAAGAAGAAGGCCTAAGATAAGGTTTATGGATGTGGTAAGAGTGGACATGCAGGTGGTTGGTGTGACAGAGCAAAATACAGAGGACAGGAAGAAATGGAAACAGGTGATCTGCTATGGTGACCCCTAATGGGAACAGCCAAAAGAAGATGATGATGACTTGTTGGGCATTCCCTGCCCTTGCCTCATGCACCCAGGTGTCCATGGTTCCCCTCTTTCTCATCTTCAGGTCATCATAATGGTGATGACACTGCTCACCTGCACTGGGAATACCAGTAACACTGGTGAGATCTCTGGCCAGCCAGCCCCAGGCCTCTGCTTTACACTCTGAGCCCTGGAAACCACCCTGCAGCAACCTGTCATCATGGTTTTGCATGAGAAGCCCAACTAGAATGCCCCAACCCTGCACCCAAAAGCACGCACCTTCACCAATGCCACCAGCCATATTATACCTTCATTTGATAGAACTCCAATGGATTCTGCTGTATTTATGCCTATTGGGGTTAATAAAGGCTGTTTGTGTACCCTTACACATCATTGGGCAACATTCAAAAAAGTGCTGCATCACTTAGTAAAATGCAAATCAGCACAGTAGTGGCAGGAAACTCTCTTTTCCCTAACACAACTGGGAAATACTGGAATATTCTACCTAGTGAACTTATATCACTTCCTTCCCTACCCCACTTCAAACAAAAACTCAAAATATTCATTAGAACACATTGGCTATGCCCTTGTACTAACCCTGACTAACCTACTACTTGAGCGACTAAGTTTCTCCTAACTCCTCTCTAATTATAATTTAATGCTCTTTCTGCAATCTTTAGAAGAATAGCAAACCCGCTTTAGTGATGTTCTACCTCACATGGATATCTTGATCAACATGTTATCAATACTCTTATGTAACTGTTCTCAGGAAATTGTAAACCTTAAGTTTAATCTATCTCATGAGAATATCTTGTCCCATATTATTGTAAATATTTGTCTTGTAATAAACTGTAAAATGTTTGTATCTACTGCTATGTTAACTTGATTGTAACCTTACAAACACTGTTTTGTATTTGTAACCTTATACATTTTGTTATAATGTATCTGTCTTTCTACTGAAAATGGACATATATCCAGTTGGACTAGCCCAGTCAACAAATGTAAAATAAATAAAAATAAAAATAAATGAAAACTCATAGAACCATAGTCTTAGTGAAGCTTAGCAACACGCAAACCAGCCAAGCAGAGCTGAGCAGTGCACAAACATTGGTATCCGTTATCATGTTTCTGTGGTGCTTAGCAGGTCTAAGCACAGTTGAGCAGAACTTAGCAGAGCCCAGCGGGGCCATATTTTAAAATTGTCTGCATAATATGTACACCAACATTAAATAAATAGTTTTCCTTCCATGTATTTAAATCCTGGACATACTGCACATGATATTAAGAAATCTGGTATACCTTCACATATACCATTGAGCTAACTATAATCAGTGCTGAGCACCATGCCGCACCACATAAACATATTTAGACATGCTTAAACACACCTTTAAATAAATAATGAATTACATCTGTTTTCTATTTTTAGATGTCCGGCAGATGTCTGCTACATGTGAGTGCAGCTTGGGATTGCTGCGCTCAGTGTCGTGCTGCGCAGACATACTTATTTTTAAAAAATAAATAAAAAGAAAAGAAAAGCACATTGCTGGGAGTCTCACACTCATCTGCAGCCACAGTTATCACATCACCTCTCCCTACACTGATTCAGTAATCGTGTTTTTCAGCTCTCTCTCAGCAACGTTCCATCATTAATATGCATGGCGTGCTGCTGAGAAGGAACCATGACCATGAACACAGATACATTCCATGTAGGCTTTACACAGTGCCTACATGGATTTTATTAAATCCTATGGTATAAATGAGTAGTAGACAGGGTGTTAGTTATGAATGTAATATATGGTAATATGGAAGTCAGATTATTTTTTTTTCTCAGAAACAAAAGCAAGCATATACTAGATATTTTGAAGAATATATCTTCTTTACTATGATTTGGCAAGAAAGTTTAATACTGACCTGAGGAAAACAGCTAGAAAAAACGAGGTCAAGTTGGAACATGTGTGGTGGAGGAATTATACAGGGAATAATAAAAAAAAATGGTTTTAGTACAAGGGAACCTGGAGTAATACTTATGCTTCAACTTTGAAGATGTAGACTCTAATATTAAATACATGCTTTATTAAATGGGGAATTACTTAAGCAAGTGATAGGGTTTATAAGTAACATACTGTGAGAAAGATACTTGTCAATGTCTGATTATGCATCTGAGGAACAGGCATTGGAAACTAGTGTTTAGAAACACATAGTTGTGGCAGAAAACTAGTAGAAAACTAAGGTGATGGCAGTAGGGTAGAGACAATATAGTATAGTCGTAACAGAAAATGAAGGAAGGGAGAAACAGAGAAGAAGTTAAAGAAGACCAGGAAATGTTTGCTATGCAGGTAGAAGGAACACTGCTGCATAGAGAAGCATGCCTGATCTAAAGCTGACAGACAGCATTCAATTAGCGAAAATCAGAAACAGCCAAGAAACACATGGAAAGGAAGAAAAATGGGTTGGATAAAAGGTGAGGAGCTGATGCAGGTCAGTAAACCAAGGTGTGGTACAGCAGGGTGGTGTGTGGGGAACCTGTAGGACAGAGATGGGTGTACAGCCTGCAGGAGAAGTGTGTTGTTAAAAATGGAAGTAGTTCAGCTGAAAAGGATCACCATGGAGCTCAAAACTGGTGTTGGTCAGTTGTGGGCTGACAAATGGGGAGATAGATATATATATAGAGAAAAGGGAGTCTAGGTAAGTCAGCATATCTGGAGCAGAGAAGTGGGAAGCAAGTTAATTAAAAACAAACACAAATCTGAAAACAGAGAGAGAGAGGAGGTAGGCACAATAGGCTAGGGGAGAACAAACGTGCCAGATGGCTTAATAGAATGGATGGACCGACACATTCATGTAAATGAAGAAAAAACTGTAGCAGGGAAGAGAAGAAGGAATGGGAGGAAGTGGTTATGAAGTGGGACCAATGAGGCAGGGATTTGTGCTAGGCTTTCAGGAAGGTCCTTAAGAATGAGCACACATAGGAAAATACAGAGCTTGAAAAGTGGTGGAGGCAGGAGGAACTGCTTAAGAAAAGTAGGTAGGAAAGCAAAAACAGGCAAACTGGTGAGGATTATATACAACAAATTGAAGAACAGCAGCAAGAAGAAATCCACAACTGGCCACAGTACAAACACAGGTTTAATAAAGAACTCAGAACTCCGGCGCCACGGCTTATAGCTTTCCAGGAGTAATACAAACACACAGCTTTACACAGAATTTTTATAACACCATTCATTAATTAATTACTCAATTACATAACAATTGTTTCCAATTAATCTCTAAGTTTAAACCTACAGGTACCATAGTATTAAACTTTAAAATATAAACAGATTCTTTATAAAGAAGTTTGTCCTTAACGTCACATATTTCACCAATTTTCATAAAAACTTGTTCTAAAACAGAAGCTTTTAACAAAGAATAGTCAGCATTATAAACTGTTTAAAGTGCATTGCAATGTTACTTTCTACTTTACCATTCTGTATATATCTTATATGTTCCTGTATTCTTACTTTAAATTTTCTTTTACTTTCTCCTATCTAAAATAAATTGCAGGGACATCTAAGAACAAATATTACCCCTTCACTACTACATGAAAAACTGCCACCAGGAGAAAACATAAAACCATTTATTTTCTTAAAATTTGTAACAACACAGGAACATATAGAGCAACCACCACAAGGGCGAGTACCCCTCATGGCAGGGGTTATATACAATGTCTCATTAGGCATAGAAAAATAGCTAGAAACCAAAAAAATCTTTTAAAATTTTTCTTTTTTATAGGAAATACCAGGACTATTTACTATTATTCTTTCCAACTCCACATCCTGAAGTAAAAATTTCCAACAGCTATGCAGTATTTTGTTAATCCTATTTCTCAAGCTGTTATACACTGAGACAAGATATATTTGATTTTTACAAGATTCAATGTTATTCCCTTCTCCATGCATAACATTTTGACACTAATTTAATCCCAGTCTATATGCAACAAATCTTTGTAAAGACTTCTTAACCATATTGTAGTTATAGCCCCTATTAACAAACATACAGAAAGTGTACCTTCACTCTCTTACAAAATCCTCCCAATCACTACAAATTCTGTGCATTCAAAGAAACTCCCCATAGGGTGAGGCTTCCAACAAATGCTGGGGGTGAAAACTAGCTCCATGTAAAAAATTAAAGTTGTCAGCAAATTTCCTATGTACTGATGTCTTGATGCCCCCACCATTAATACCCTCTAGTACCAAGTCTAGAAAATGGACCATGCTACCACACTGTATGTCATCAAATTTGAAACCATACATATTTTGTTCTAAATCCAAACATAAATTCATGACATTATGCCTACCACCTTTACAAATAAAAATTAAATCATCAATATATCTGTAATAGGAAAGAGCATTATTTCTCACAAACTCGTGCTTATACAACTATTCCAACTCAAAAAGTGCCATAAACAGATTTGCAAACATGAGGGCATAGGATGCCCCCATGGTGGTGCCTTGTAACTGGTGAGACATGCATCCATCAAAAACAAAATAATTATTTAATAAACAAAAATGTGTAAGTTCTATTATATAACAAGACAAGGGGAATTTCCTAAAAAATAATTTAAGATTTTAATGCCATCCTGATGTCTGATGCTAGTGTATAAACTTTTCACATCCATAACTACATAATACATATCACTGCTCCACTTAATGTCCTGCAGTCTATCCAAAAAATCAAAAGAGTCTTTTATATAAGACTGTAACTTCATAACATGGGACTTTAAATATTCATGTATAAGTAAACCTATATTGGTTAGAAAATATTTATGGACACCAACAATTGGACGACCAAGAGGGCTCTGAAAATTTTTATATAATTTGGGCAGGCAATAAAAGGCAGGTATCTTACATGCACCCACATCAAACTTTCTATCAACATCACCTTGAGTCAGATAGCCTAATCTAACTCCTTTCTCTAAGAACACCTTGTATTGTGTCGTAGCATTATTATGGTCAACAATGTTACACCTTCTATAAACATCCTCATTCCTTAGATGTTCATAACACATGTTGACATATTGTGGATGATGTAAAACAACTATTTTATTCCCTTTATCAGAGGGCTTAATTATGATATATTTTCTTTGACTTAACTCAACCGACTTCCATTCAGCCCTACTAAAATTATATCTGACATCTTTATATTTATCAAAACTATCAAACAATTGTATTATATGATAATTCAACATAGCCAAAAAGTGTTTTATTGTCTCATTAATATAGGGGGGAATAAATGCACTTTTAGTAGAGATAGCATATGTATCTAACAAACAATAAGCATTAAGATCTAAATCTGACATACAAGAGATAAAACGTTCATCACTGTCATGTGACATGCAGGAAATAAAACTCTCATTTTCTGAATCAGCATAATCAAAAACTTCAGTATTCCTTGTATTATCTGTCCTATTAAAAAAATACTTTAAATGCAATTTCCTAACCAAGAAAAAAACATCTTGTTTTAACACGTGCAAGCGAGGAATAACTGTAGGTACAAACTTTAAACCAAATTGTAAAATATTGCACTCATTATCATTTAAATTACAACCTGACAAATTCACTAAGCAATTAGAGTTAAAAGCACATTGTCCAAACTTACTGGTAAATTATTAGTTCCATCTACCTCATTTAAAATGAGGTCTAAAGTCTGATTCAGTGCAGACATTCTGTCCCTGAAAGTTCTTATTCCTTTTTCTGTTCTGTTGTCCACTCTGGTCTTCTCCCTGTCTACGAAAAGGTTGCATGGCTTCTGGACACTGGGCATTGGGAAGAGGTGGATATGTGGATTCATCACTGTCACACCCACTTGTTAAACCATCAGAAGCAAAAGTTACTGAGTGTGAGCATTTTAAACCCCCATTTGAACGGAAGTTTTTCTTGTCCCTTCTTTCATTTGTTTTCCAAGGAAAAGCATGCTTGTTCTCATAATCATGAAAATCCCTCTTAATTTTGCTTCTCTTTCTCTCAATCAAGAGAGATTTTAGCTCTTTGAGCTTGCCATTCAAGTCCTGTAACACCGGATCAACTTGAGAGGGAACAAGTGAGGGAGACAGATTCAAAAAAGTACACATTATATCTTCCTTTAACCTTGCTTGCTTCAGCATATCTCGCTCAATGAGAATGGAAACCCATTCACTTGCACAACAATGCGCTGCTGCCACCCAATGGTCACAGAAGGTTTTACCAACATCATTAGTTAAGTCAAAAAGCACAGTGGGATTTTAAATGCCCGTAAGCCTCTGGGGGTTATTTTAAGTTCTAAATAACGCTGCAAACCCAGAATATTTAAATGTACCTTGGTTTCTGCCAACATCAACTTCTCCAAAGTATCACATAAATCCTGGCTGTCTGACGATAGGCCAAGATTACCAAAACCAGTGGTAGAAAAAGGATTACCAATCTTCATGTGTCTCTCCCCCATCAAATTTTCCATACAATTTATAAAACTTCCACTTACATTAATATTAGAATGTCCATTGTTAGAAGAGACACTGAGCAATATAATTATCCAAGGTAGTCTAGGCTCTCTGAGGTGTAGTCTGCAATACTGTAGAATCTTCCCTTAGAACCCTTGGAAAATTGCAAGATGGATCAGTGGCTATGGTCCACCCAAAAAAAATATATGTAACAATTTGAAGAACAGCAGCAAGAAGAAATACACAACTAGCCACAGTGCAAACACAGGTTTACTAAAGAACTCAGAACTCTAGCGCCTCGGTTTACAGCCTTCCAGCAGTAATACAAACACACAACTTTACACAGACTTTTTATGGCACCATTCATTAATTAATTACTCAGTTACATAACAATTGTTTCCAATTAATCTCTAAGTTTAAACCTACAGGTACCATAGTATTAAATTTTAAAAATATAAACAGATTCTTTATAAAGAAGTGTGTCCTTAATGTCACATATTTCACCAATTTTCATAAAACCTTGTTCTAAAACAAAAGCTTTTAACAAAGAATAGTCAGCATTATGAACTGTTTTAAAGTGCATTGCAATGTTACTTTCTTCTTTACCATTCTTATATCTCTTATATGTTCCTATATTCTTACTTTAATTTTCTTTTACTTTCTCCTGTGTAAAATAAATTGCAAGGACATCTAAGAACATATATTACCCCTTCACTTCTACATGAAAAACTGCCACCAGGAGAAAACATAATACCATTTATTTTCTTAAAATTTGTAACAACACAGGAACATATAGAGCAGCCACCACAAGGGTGAGTACTCCTCATGGCAGGGGTTATATGCAATGTCTCATTAGGCATAGAAAAATAACTAGAAACAAACAAATCTTTTAAACTTTTTCCTTTTTTATAGGAAATGCCAGGACTATTTGCTATTATTCTTTCCAACTCCACACCCTGAAGTAAAAATTTCCAACAGCTATGCAGTATTTTGTTAATCCTATTGCTCAAGCTGTTATATACTGAGACAAAATATATCTGATTTTTATAAAATTCAGTGTTATTCCCTTCTCCATGTATAACATTTTGACACTGATTTAATTCCAGTCTGTATGCTACAACTCTTTGTAAAGACTTCTTAACCATATTGTAGTTATAGCCCCTATTAACAAACATATAGAAAGTGTACTTGCAAAATCTTACAAAATCCCCCCAATCACTACAAATTCTGTGCATTCAAAGAAACTCCCCTTAGGGTAGCGCTTCCAACAAATGCTTAGGATGAAAACTAGCTCCATGTAAAAAATGAAAGTTATCAGCAAATATCCTATGTTCATGCATACATGGGGGCAAAGGATGCCCCCATGGTGGTGTCTTGATACTGGTAATATATACATCCATCAAAAACAAAATAATTATTTAATAAACTAAAATGTGCAAGTTCTGTTATATAATAGTACAAGGGAGAATTTCCTAAAAAATAATTTAAGGCTTTACTGGGGATGATTGTTAGATGGGTGGCAAGTGAGAAGGGGGAAAGTGGAGTTTTAATGATCAGGAACATAATAACCAAGAATGCCAGGTGAGCAGGCATGCCAGAATGGAGTGGTCCAGTTAGAAGTGAGAACTTTAAAGCGACTATGATTAGGCAGAACACGCCAAAAGGTGAGAAAGGTTTACATTGATAGAAGGATGTGCACACATTACAGTCTGTCAGCACTCATGGCTTGGCAGGTGAAACTGCATGAGAAGCACAAGAGAGGGATAGGAACTGGCCAAGATACGCAAACGCTGAGATGTGAAGCAACACTTCTGGAAGTGCTACTGGTGTTCAATGTTAAGACAGAAGGAAATAATAATATATCAGACTATAATGCTTGGCTCAGAATGCAGAGCCACAACATGTACTAGTGGATAGCTAGACACAGTCATGGCTAAAAGAGAACATCTATGTCCCAGTTGGAGTTCACCTCTGTCTAGGTGAGGTAGACTTGTTGATGTGGAATGCAAAAGTACAGCAACTAATTCATTTATAGAAGGTATTATAGAGAAATAATGATCAATATCAGAGATAATGATAATAAAATAATTATACAGAAATTATGGTGAATATGTTCCACTTCTAGCATTGGGATATGCCAGTTTGTATAACATTCCAAGGAATTCTTCAAATAATAATAAATTATTTAAAACTACATATAATTTGGATAGTAAAGCCTTGGTAAATAATGTATGCAAGAACTGGAATTTATTTAGGCTTGATGTTGGTGTTTTAGGCAAAGTGGGTGATAGACCCCACTTTGTGTACAAGAAGGATAGATCACTTAAAAATATTAGAATCTAATAAGAATAGTGTAAAGACTTGGCTACTGACAAATAGTATGTTAGGTTATAATAAACTGGGTATGTTCAAATGCAGTAACTGCTCACAATGTCATTATATTAAGAGAATGGAATATTTTTCTGTTAATGGGATTAGATATACATTCAATGGGTAGTTTACATGTGAATCAAAGCAAGTGTTTACTTGGCAAGTTGTGTCTCTTGCCAAGCATTTTAAGTTGTAAAAACATTAAGGAAATTAAAAGAAAGCATATACAAACACTTGATACTAAGAAAAAGAAATTGACTAATGCCCTGAGTAAACATGTGCTTGGCAATAATGGGCATAATTTTAGTTTTGTTGTTATTGAGCAAGTAGCAAAAGACGCTAGGGGTGTGTTTATGGAAGAGCATCTGGATACAAAGGAGTTACTACGGCAGTTAAAACTGAATGCCTTAAGTTCTGCGGGTCTAAATGAAACTTTTTCAATTACTTCAATATTGAAACTTAAACACTATAATGCTTAATTTATTATGTGTCTTTTGTAGTAGTTGTGTTTTGAAAGTGTTTCTTAGGGATATTATACTGTTGATATTTATAAAATTATAACAGTATATTAAGTAATTGATATTGAAAACATTTTTAGATGGTTATTATAATTTAAGTAATTGATCACATGACCATATTAATTATTTGATCACTTGGTTTAATCTTGGATATATATTTGAATGTGAATGATTTGGTTTTTAGTTCTGATGAAGTTCTATTGTTAATTTTAAAGGAACAAAAGTGCTTAACTCATGTTTTTAATTCATGTTCTTTTTTAATTAAAGTTCATTTTACTGGAGCTGGTGTCGGTCATTTGTTGGGCACTACAGGATCATGTGGTTAAAGAGTTAAGGAAAGTATTTATTTTCCCCACTGTTGCATGATTGTAGAGATAGTATATGTAGAGATTTGAAGGTAATGAGGCCACAGCACCTCTTGTAGGGGGAAATGGAGATATTATTCTCTGCAAAAATATTCCCTAAGATTCAGAGAACTCTCTGCACAGTGTCGCATGATGGAGACAAATTCCAATTAAAAAATATGCTAAAGCTGTTTTAAGAAATGCCTCATTAGTAGCTCATTAACAGGTTTCTGAATAGAACATTTCACTGGCTCACCTTAATGCACTACTGTTCTCCCTAGCAACCTATACTGCAAAGGCAACCGTCTACACACACACACACACACACACACACACACACACACACACACACACACACATTCCAGGCATTCCATCCACAAGCACATGCATATGCCCTCATCAACACACCTCTCAACTATCCCTATTTTGGAGGAACATTCCTATTTTTATGCTTGATTTACCCTTTCTGAAGATGTCGCTATTTTGGGAGGTATGTCTGTATTTTTCAGGCTTGATTTTTTTTCTCCTTCATACAATATTCTGATGCCCCTACATCACATGTGATTTTGAAGTTGCTAGTACACAAAAAACACACTGCATGACCAACATAATACAGGCAGCGATAATTTAAAGAAAGAGGACATATACCTTGTATCACTCTTTTTTTTTCAAGCAAAAATAAATTACTTTGGTAGAATATTGCAATATAGTTCATTAAGGCTTCTGGATTTTGCAGTGCATTTTTGATAATTTTGCTTATTCATTTCCATCACTTTGTTACTCTCTGAATTTTAAATGTGTTTCTGAGTTTTATCCTACATTCCTATTGGAAGTAGGAAGAATTATGTTCAGTTTGATATTCAAATTTTATGATGATTAGATGTCCAGATTTTTAGATGGATGTTTCTTCTTTTCAAGGGCTTTTTTTCCTGTTTACAGTGCCTGCAGGTTGTGAGTTATGATCTGTAAACAATCCCTCATATACAAAATTAGTCACAGTAATGGAAGCACCTACATGTACACTTGAACATACACACACACACACACACACACACACACACACACACACACACACACACACACACACACACACACAGACACAGACTCCTTAAATCCACTGCACCCCACACTCCCATGAGAATTATTTAAACCAACTCCAAGATCACACTACAATTGGGGAAAGGGCATATTTCCTGATCCCTACTGTACCAAAGCCACAGTCACAACAGCTCAACAAACCAAACTGTCGATCATATGGTGTGAACCATATGGGTTTTGACAATCTGATCCTTCGATAAACTGACTAGACCCATAAGCTGTGCTATTTTCACTCTCTCTCTCTCTGTGCCAGTAGATTCATATCTTTTCATTCTTTTTAAACTCTGAATTCCCAACATATCACTAAGCAGACTGCTAGCCCTTATCTTTTCCTACTTCTACCTTCTTTATTTGGTGTAACTTACTTATAATAAACACCTCCTTCGGGTGGTGCTGTGTATGTGTGGGTATGTCCCACATGATTAATGGGAAAACTAACTTGGATACTGTGAAGGTTGCCAGCCCAGCTAGCTGGAATTTTGTAAATAATTCTATTTGTGAATAGTAATATGGTTTGTATGTTTGTCTTACAAATGTAAGAAAACAGTTATGTGCTGAGCTTCAAGAATGTAACCACAGTGCACCCTGCTGGAAAATAGCAGAAATGTGCATAGACTATATGCCTGTGCAAATGTATGTTTTCATGGTAGAAGGTGGAACATACAGACTTAACTTGCAAAACTCTGAGAAAATAAGTTGAAATTGTTTACAACTGTACTATAAAGTTAGTTAATACAAAGAGACAGAATGTCTACAGCTAGAAATTCTTTCTATTGTCTGGAAACAGAAATAATTGAAGGTTTCAATGGCAAAAGTATTTAACTGTTTTATGACTTCCAGTCCAGGCAAGCTTCTAATAGATAAGTATTTTTGACACAGAGGTGTCAAATAGTGATGTCATCCAGCTAACCCAGCAGTAAGGTGTATTAATAATTTAAGAACTATCTCTCAGAGAAAGTCTTGACATTTTGCATTTGTCTTTGGATTTGACAACATCCTTTCATCAGCACTTGTGTTGCTAATAGTAAGTACTAGATTACAGCATTCTCTCTTAGAGATAGACAGGAATACAGCAAGATTAGTTAGATGTTTTCTGCATTTATGTGATACTGTCCTACAATGTTGTTTTAAAGTATTTCCTGTGATTCTGAACTCTCTTGTCACTGTGTTGAGTTTATTGAATATGTTTTGTATTTTATTATTTATTATTACATATATTTAAACCTTTTAATTGTGGCTGGTTTGCTTAGAGATATTTAAGCTCTTAGGGTACTTGCATATGTATTTGGTGACACTGTATAGGCCACTCCTAAACAGCCATAGTCTTGGACACACTTACCATTTGGATAATAGTAACATTGCACAGTAAGATTGGGCACCCTTTGGTAAGGGCCTTTATAATAGAGGAACTTGGGGTCTCCAATTGCTGCAGATGTCGGGGTGAGATACATCGAATGGGGGGCATTACTTTCGATTTATCCGGATGCATTTTTCACTTCACTGCAGTCGTTTGCACGCTTTTGCAACTTTGTTGTGCCCTCCCATGTTGGCCTGTACTTGAAAGTGGAAAAGTAGATAATGAACAATAGGGGAGAAGGACCCCTGTGGGACACCACACTTGTGACGGCTTGGAGTCTGACATAGCGCCAGCAACTCTAATAGCTGATAAGTAGTGGTTGATGGCAGCTGGTACTACCTTAGAGTCTGGGCAGAAGGGGCATTGCTAGTGAACCTGTGCCAGCCTTCCCCAGGAGTGTCTGTGTGTTTGTATATAAATCAAATCTCAAAGTACATGTGCTTCAGCTACTTGGGCAGGAACACAAAGCACTGGTTGGACAGAGAGGGTGCTGGAGGTTTTGGATTGACCACTCAGCTGAGATCTTAACCCTATAGCTGTGCCAGTATGGAGTCATACTGGGGATCTGGAGAGAGAGGGAGATACCAGCCCCAGACTGACTGAGATCACTGTGTGCTTTTAAGGGAAATTGTACTTTATTGTTTGTACTTGTCATCCTCCCAATGTGCACATCCCTCACTGGTGTTAGTGGTGAGGATTGAGGCTCCTTAATTACTGGGCCAGTACAGGGGCATCACATATTAATTGTTTGGCAGTGGTGGGATAGGCACATCACATATTAATTGGTTGATAGTGGTGAGTTAGCCACATCATATATTAATTGGCTTGTAGTGGTATGGATATTGATTTCCTGTAGCTTGTGTACAGTGATCACTGAAGGTGTTTTTGTACTCTAAATCAGCCATGCAGTGAACACTCAGAGTTCATATCACAAGTGTTTTATTTCTTTTGTTAGCTTAGTTAGTCAGGGAGAGCAGGCAATCATGTCATCAGAGGAGTATGGCAAGCTGACAAGGAGCCAGTTGGCTGAGAAGTGCCAGGCAAAAGGACTGGTGCATGCCAACCTGATTGTGGCAGACATGATTGCAGCTTTAATCACAGCTGAATCAGAGAATAACAACCAGGAGGGCAATCAGACTGTCCATGGAGATGTACAACTTTTAGAAAATGGACAGCTCAACCTTTCCACAGATGACTTAAAAATCCATCTGGAGTTAAAGAGACTTGAGTTGGAAGCCAAGAATTTTGAAACAGAAGCAGCACAGAGATGGAGGTGTCCAGAGAGTGATGAAAATGAGAAACTACAATGTCTGCAGGCTGAGGAAAATGAGAGGCAGAGGCAACATGAAAAGGAGATGCTGACTCTTCACCAGAGTCATGGAGGTAATGAGGAAGGGAGCAACTGAACCCCAGAAGCAGCAAAAGTCAGTATATTTATTCCACACTTTGCAGAGGGGGATAATTTTGATATTTTCATTCATGTTTGAGAGGGTATGCAAATAGTATGATGTTGATCAAGGGCTCTGGGTACAGTTCCTGACCCCCTTACTCCATGGTAAAGCAGTAACTGTTCTTTACAAACTATCTGATAATGACTGTTTAAATTATAATGTTGTAAAAAACTGTTTGCTAGATTTTTTTAAGTTAACACCTGAAGCTTATAGGAAAAATGCTCGTGAGCATAGACCCAAGGCAGATGAAAGTGTGTGTGAATATGTTACTGAACTAAGCACTTATTTTCATAGGTAGGTGAGTGGATGTCAGGTCACCACTTTTGAATGGCTGGAAGACCTTTTGCTGAGGGAACAAGCCTTTAGCACTTTGCCTGAGGACATGAGAATCTGGTTAGCTGATAGATAATGCCTTACTGTAGATGAGTTGGGGAAGAGGGGAGACCTATACATAGAAAGCAGGGCACCACTGCACAAAAAAGGGACACACAGTGCTGCTCATGGGTTTAAGGGATCCCATAGTGGGCAGCCCAGACTGCCCCGGCAGAGTCTGTCAGTAGCAGGGTAAACCATGAGTCTAAGGTACATGTCCAGGACCTAGGGTTAAATGTTTTAAATGCAACCAGTGGGGCCATGTAGCATATCGATGTTCACAGAGGCAAGGTGGGAATGCCAGTAAGTGGGAATGACAGAATGCCAACAGTAGGTTATCTTGCGACAACAAGGGTACCAAACTACCACCCTGCAGATGTCCTGACAGGGAATGATTTTGTTAGTCCAGCACTGTGTGTTCATGCAGTTACATGCAGAAAGGCTTGGAGACAAGCATGTGGGTCTGCTAGCCTAGGGGAGATCCAGACAGACCACACACTTGTAGCCAGGACTGATGAAGTGGTTACTTCAGGGAGGGAGCTACCCTGTAGCAATGAGACTGAACATGAGCCATGGCTGCTTGTGGATACTGATGTTCCCTTGGACAGATGGACTGCAAGGGCAGAGGTAAATAGTAGTACCCAGGCTGACAGTGAGGCACCGCTGCCAGAGGATACCAGACTTCCTGTGGAAGGGAGCTGGGAATGGTTACTAAGAGATAGTTGAGACATGCTCAGCTCTCAGACCCAACATTACAAGGTCCGAGAGAGGTAGCTAGTGAGGCACCTGATTCTCAAGGGAAGGGGATATCTTTATACTGGGACAAAGGGTTACTGTGCAGAGAGTGGACCCCTGAGGGAAGGTGAAGAAGGTCAGAGAATATAGCAGTTAGCAGTGCCCAGAGAATATCATATGGCACTTCTAGTCATATCCCATAATATTCCCTTGCAGGTCATACAGGCATAAAATGTACAAAGAGATGTATTATGCGGAACTTCTATTGGCTTGGGATTTCCAGAGATGTAACGGGGTACTGCAGGACCTGTGAGCAGTGCCAAAAGGTAGGCAAGGCAGGAGACAAGGTGAAAGCTCCTTTGATGCTTTTGCCTGTGATTGAGGAGCCATTTCAGAGGGTAGCTATGGTTATGCTGGGGCCTTTGAGTACCCCAAGTTCCACAGGGAAAAAGTATATCATAGTGGTAGCAGATTATGCTACCAGATACCCTGTGGCAGTGGCTCTACCCTCCATTGAGGCAGAAAAGGTGGCAAATGCTTTGTTAGAGAATTTAGCAGAGTAGGTTTACCAAAAGAAATACTGACTAACAGAGGTGCTAATTTCATGTTAGACCTGCTGGCTTGTCTGTGGAAGTACTGTGGGATGAAGTACCTAAAGACCACCCCCTACCATCCCCAGACTAATGGTCTTGCTGAGAGGTTAAACTCAACACTCAAGAACATGTTATGGGCATTTGCAGTCCAGTTTAAGAGGGACTGGGACCAATATCTGCCCCATCTGTTGTTTGCTTACAGAGAGGTTCCCCAGGAATCCATGGGTTTTTCACCCTTTGATTTGTTGTATGGGCATAGAGTGAGGGGACCTCTAGATTTACTTCGGGATGAGTGGGAGGGTGAGTGTGAATCCCGCAAGGAGTCTGTTGTGGCATATGTTCTAAACCTCAGGACAAGGCTCAGGGAACTCATGGGCTTGGCCCAGGAGAACCTGGCAGAAGCCCAACAGCAGAAAAAGGTCAGGTATGACAGGAATGCTTGAGCTGGAGAGTATGCTGTAGGGCAGCAGGTATTGGTTCTCATTCCTGTCAGACACAATAGGCTGCAGCCAGCTTGGAAGGGACAATGCAAGATGGTAAGGAATGTCAGTGATGTTAACTGCATGGTGGAACTTCTTAGGCAGGAGGCCGGGGCACAAACTGTACCATGTTAACATGACGAAACCTTACCATGATAGGGAGGCTCTTGTGCTGAGTATTTGCAGTGGATTGCAGGAGGAGTCTGAGGGAGATCTGGTGACTCATCTCTTCAGTGAGGCTTGGACTGACACCTCAGTGGAAGGGGTAGCAATGTCCCAGCAGCTAACCTCTATCCAGGTTTGCGAAATCCAAGCAGTGTTACAGGGGTTTGGGGACATGTTCACTGGCAAACCTGGGTGCGCCCACCTGGCGCACCAACATGTGGATACAGGACCACAAAGGCCTATTAAGCAGGCCCCTTGTAGTGTGCCTGAGAGAGTCAAACAGACTCTGAGGGAGGAGATACAGGAAATGTTGGAACTAGGGGTAATTCAGGAGTCCAACAGTCCCTGGGCTTCCCAGATGGTGCCGGTAATAAAGAAGGATACAGCACCAGATTCGGTGTGGACTACAGGAAATTAAATAGTCACACAGAGTCATATGCTTACCCCATGCCTAGGACAGATGAAGCCCTAGAGCAGCTGGTTGGGGCTAAGTATCTTACCACCATTGATCTTACCAAGGGTTACTGGCAGGTGCCCTTGACTCCCAGTGCCAGAGACAGGTCAACCTTTGTGACTCCTTTTGGCTTGTATGAGTTCACAAAGATCCCCTTTGGGATGAAAAATGCCCCAGAGACTTTCCAGAGGCTTGTAGATCCTATCCTAGCAGGAGCAGGAAATGTTGCCTTTGCTTACCTAGATGATATTGTCATCTACAGCCAATCCTGCCAAGTGCACCTTCAACATGTCGGGGAGGTGCTGGGCAGACTACAGAGGGCAGGGCTCACCATTAAGCCCAGCAAATGTCAGGTGGGTATGGCAGAGGTCTCCTACCTGGGACATAGAGTGGGGAGTGGTAAGATCAGGCCAGAGCATGCCAAAGTGGAAGCCATTCAGGAATGGCCTGCACCTGTTAGCAAAATGTAGGTGAGGGCATTATTAGGGATAGCAGGGTACTACAGAAAGTTTGTTCCCAGTTATACTGCTATAGCTGCTCCCCTCACAGACCTATCAAGGAAAAACAGGCCAGATGAGGTAATGTGGACCCCAGCATGTGAGCAGGCATTCCAGAAGCTTAAAGGTGCTTTGGGGGGATCCCCTGTGATAGCCAGTCCAGATTACAGCAAAGAATTTGTTGTGCAGATAGATGTTTCAAACCATGGGCTGGGGGTTGTACTTTGCCAGATTTCTTCAGAAGGAGAAGAGCACCCAGTGGTTTATCTCAGTCATAGGCTCCATCCCATGGAAGAATACTATGTAGCTATAGAAAAGGAATGTCTAGCCATAATGTAGGCACTGAAGAAACTTCAGCCTTATCTTCATGGATGGAAATTCACTGTAGTTACAGGCCAAAATGGCTTAACATGGCTACATCGAGCTAGCCAACAAGGTGGAGCCTAGGGTGGTAAGCATATGATACGAGAGTGCAGCACCACAGTGGGGTTAGCAATGCCAATGCAGGTGGGCTCTCAAGACAGGGAATGGGGTAAGGTATTCCCAGATAGGCTCAACCCACTCAAGCAATGTTTCTCAAGGGTCACTTGAAAAACTGGAGAATTGTGAAGGCTGCCTGCCCAGCTAGCTGGAATTTTGTAAATAATTATTTGTTATTTGTGAATAGTAATATGGTTTGTATGCTTGTCTTACAAATTTAAGAAAACTGTTATGTGCTGAGCTTCAAGAATGTAACTACAGTGTACCCTGCTGGAAGAGAGCAGAAATGTATATACACTATATGCCTGTGAAAAATTATGTTTTCTTGGTAGAAGGTGGAACATACACAGTTAACTTGCAAAACTCTGAGAAAATAAGTTGAAATTGTTTATGACTGTGCTATAAAGTTAGTTAATGAAAATAGACAGAATGTCTGCAGCTGGAAATTCTTTCTATTGTCTGGAAACAGAAATAATTACAGGTTTCAAAGGTAAAAGTATTTAACTGTTACGACTTCCAGTCCAGGCAAGTTTCTAACAGATAAGTATTTTTGACACAGAGGTGTCAAATAGTGATGTCATCCAGCTAACCCAGCAGTAATGTGTATTATTTATTTAAGAACTATCTCTCAGAGAAAGTCTATGCATTTTGTATTTGTCTTTGGGTCTGACAACATTCTCTTATCAGCACTTGTCTTGCTAATAGTAAGTACTAGATTACAATATTCTCTCTTAGAGATATATAGGAAGATAGAAAGATTAGTTTAGTTGTTTTCTGTATTTATGTGAGCCTGTCCTGCAATGTTGTTTTAAAGTATTTCCTATAATTCTAGGCTATGTTGTCACTGTGTTGAGTTATTAAGTATCGTCTTGTTTTTTATTATTTATTATTAAATATATTTAAACCTTTTAATTGTGGCTGGTTTGTTTAGAGATATTTAAGCTTTCAGAGTACTTGCATATGTATTTGGTGACACTGTACAGACAACTCCTACCTAGCCTTAGTCTTGGACACACATACCATTTGGATAATAGTAACATTACACAGTAAGATTGGGTTCCCTTTAGTAATGGCCTTTATAGTAGCTGATATGTAGTGGTTGGTGGCAGCTGGTACTACCTTAGAGTTTGGGCATAAAGGGTCATAGCTAGTGAACCTGTGCCAGTTTTTCCAAGGTGTATCTGTGCGTTTGTGTGTGTGTGTCAGCTACTTGGGCAAGGACATGAAGCACTAGCTGGACAGAGAAGGTACTGGAGGTTTTGGCTTCAGCTGAGATCTTAACCCTATAGCTGTGTCAGTGGGAAGTCTTACTGTGGATCTGGAGAGAGAGGGAGAAACCAGCCCTAGACTGTGATCTCTGTGTGCTCTTAATGGAAATTGTACTTTACTGTATGTGTACATGTCATCCTCCCAACGTGCATGTCCCTCACTGGTGTTAGTGGTGGGGAGTGAGGCAGTTTTTGGATAAAACTGCATTCAAAGTTTCACTAGCACCAATTTAATCCATAATGATACCCATTATTCCAGCAACTTTTAAAGTTTATAAGTGCAATATTTAAAATATGACTATACTTCAGACTTCTGATCCTTCAGAAAATGCATGCTAATACAAAATCCTTTATATCAACAGTTTACAGAGTTTATGAATGATATTTAAAAAAAAATCTGCACCTAATTTAGACTTCCTATCCTTCAGACAATGCACACTGAAACACAAAGCCTATTATTCCATCCTAGAAAGTAACACGACAGTGGTGGGAGGGGATTTGGGTAGAGTTTTCTTCTGTGCAGGAATGGGGAGTTACTATAGGCAAGTTATGCTACTTCTTGTGCTATCAATATTAATTAGAAAAGGAAAGACTCATTCTATATTGCCGAGATGACCAAATAATGGAATAAACCCCATTTGAAAATATGGAACCTTGCTTTCAAGCAAGGGTTCAACTGGCCATTAAGTGCGACCTCGACAGTAACAGGTAATATAACTAGAGGTTTCTAAATTAATAGTTTCAAGCTCTCCTTTACTTTGCCAGTACACACACACACACACACACACACACACACACACACACACACACACACACACACACGCGCACACACGCACACACACGCACACACACACACACACACACACACACACACACACACACACACACACACACACACACACAGTTCATTTAAATTCTGTCACGCTTGTGTTGACTCTGTTCTCCATCTGTAAATTCCTCCTCATTTCCCTGATCCTTTTCCTTCATTTATTAACTTTTTGCCTCCTTACACTCCTAATGCTTATTCTTGTTAGTACTGGAGTCCTTTTTAATTCCTAACTCATAATCTTCCCAACCTATCTTGCCTCCCCACCTAATTTTTCTCTCTATTTCCTTCAGCCATATTCATGTGCTTCCTTTGTCTGTATCTTCCCTGGAGGTCTGCAGAATAACAAAGTAATGAGAACAAGGTATTTTTGGACTGGTTTTTGCATCATATTGATTCATATCAATTGATGTTCTTTACTCCTCTACGTATCTTTTATACATAGTCATCCATTACTGAACAGGTTTTGAGAATTTGCATTTTATTTATTTATTTTATTTTACATTTGTTGACCGGGTTAGTCCAACTGAGCTAAGTGGCTCATTTTCAGTGGAGACCGGAGAGAAAAGCTCCGACAGTGAAATACAAACATTTTTTTGAAGATGAAAAAATCATTATTATTAAACGCAACACATTCTAGCAATGAGATGTTATAGTTAAACACCAGAGTAAAAACAAACATAGCAGTGAAAGAAAAAGAAATTCATATGTATATATGTATATATATATATATATATATATATATATATATATATATATATATATATATATATATATATATATATATATATATATATATATATATATATATATATATATATATATATATATATATATATATATATATATACAGGGCTGCAGAGTTGTAAAAATATATTGTAGACAGCTTAGCTTGGAGATTTGATAGAGGTGAAAAGTGGAGGAAGGGATGAGAGGAAGAGTAATTCCTAATGGAGGTAGAAAGTGTAAGCTAAAGATGACTGTTTATATAAAAAAGCTCATAAAAAGAGGGTAGTGGGATTATGTCGGAAGAGAGTGTGTGTGTTGGAGGGGAGGTGTTGAATAGGGTTGAAAATAGTCAAGGGAAAAAGTTTAAGGAGGATGTGTGCAGTGGCAGGAGCAGTGAGTTTGTAGGTATTTTCTGGTGACTGTTTTGAATTTTTTGGGGCACATGAGGGGTCTAATTTCAAGGGGGAGTTTATTCCAAGATATGGCAGGGTTGTGGCTATAGAGGTTGTAGCCAGTATTGCTCTTGGGTTTATATATCTGTAGCAGGTCTTGGTCAGAGCTGTGTAGACACCTTGTTGGGAAGTATTTAGAGAGTATAGGAGTGAGACTAGGACATAAAGAATGCTGATATAAAATTGAGTAGATTATCTGTAGCTGAGAGATGAGAAGTTGGTGGGGTAATTCAAGCCAGTCTAAGAGTCTTAGGGAGAGACAGTGGTGTGACCTGTGAGGTTGATGAGTAGCGAACCTAGCCACCTTATTGTAGGTTGATTCCAGTTTAGCTAAGAGAGAGGAATTTAGATTGCTAAGAATGTGACAGCTATACAAAAGAGTAGGAAGGAGGTAAGCATGTGGCAGAGTTAAGTTAGCTTTGTTAGTTAAGAATTTTTTGTTGTGGTAAAGGAGTCCAAGTTTTTTGTGTGTTTTTTTTAATACAGTTTAACAGATGTAAATCAAATTTGAGTTGATCATTGATAGCGACTCTTAAGAGTTTTGTGCTAGATTTGACTGACATTGATGTGTTGTTGAGGGATAGTATTGAAAAAGATGTTTTGAGATGGGTAAGGTTTTTGGGGAGAAAGAGTAAGAGTTTTATTTTCTTTGGGTTAAGAATGAATTTGTTATCAGAGAGCCAGCGTCCAATTGCGTTGAAGGATGATTGAGTAACAGAGTTTAGGTCTGAGGGAGTATCAGAGATAGTGATGACAGTTGAGTCATATGCATATTGTATAAGGGATGACTGGGGACAGGAGGTATATAGTAGATTAGTGAAAATATTGAAGAGAAGTCGGCCAAGGATAGATCCTTGTGGGACAGCCATTTTTACTGGGAGTGGAGGAGATAGGGCTGAGAGCCATTTAACAGATTGTAGATGATCAGAGAGTGAACTAGAAAACCAGG
The DNA here is from genome assembly GCF_019279795.1 of Protopterus annectens. Lineage (NCBI taxonomy): Eukaryota > Metazoa > Chordata > Ceratodontiformes > Protopteridae > Protopterus > Protopterus annectens. The sequence continues at coordinate 1,896,117,502 of NC_056733.1, read as the reverse complement.
AAATTGCTGAGGGAGAGAAGTTAAGGTTTGATAGTTTATTCAGAAGAAGAGAGCAGGAGACTGTATCAAAGGCCTTGGACAGGTCCAAGAACAGGCAGGAGACCAGTTTATTGTTATCCCTAGCAAGGGAAATGGTGTTTACAGAAGATATCAGTGTAGTTGTGATACTATGTTTGGGGTGGCAACCATGCTGGGTAGGTGTGAATAGGTTTTCCTGAAGTAGGTATTGCATAATTTGTTTGTGGAGAGATTTTTCCAATATTTTTGAGGGAGGAGATAGGATTGTGATTGGTCTAAAATTTGTGATGTCAGTGGAGTTACCACCTTTATGTATAGGCAAGGTGTAGAATTTTTTCCATATGGAGGCAACATATGATTCTGAAATGGAGTGTTAATTCAAAGGTTCATAGGTAGGTACTAGTCTATTGTCCCTAGGGCCTATATAAGCCTAGCCAAAAAGGTACCCTGGCTTTCGCCACCCAAGAAAAATTTTTCCTGTGCCCGTCGAGCAAATCCACAGAAGTGATCCCTGGGGTGAATTTCCTATCTCTCATACAATCATGAAAATTTTTCTTGGAGAATGCTAATGAGAAGCTTTGTTTGATATAGATTGGTAGTTTGTTCCAGAGTATGAGAAGTCTCTGAGACAGGAATCTATCCCTCCAGCATGTTCTGTTTATTGTGGTGACAAGGTTTAGGTCCCTAGAGCGTGTAGCTCAGAGGGATTGGGAATTCTTTAAGTGGAACATGTCCAACAGCTCTGGGTTTGATATAGCTTTGTATGTCAGGCAGAGATCGTGTCTGAGTAGGCGATATGCAACGGTGTAAAGCTGGAGTTTTTTGAGATGGTCTGCATAGGGCATCTGTTTGAGGCAGGTAATCCTCTTTGTGAGGTATTTCTGTGGTTTTTCTCATTGTTTTAGATGCCTTGTGAGGTACATACCAAAAGGGGAGCTGTTTTCTATAATGGGTCTAATGAGTGACGAGTAGAGGGGAACAATGACCTCTTTTTTCCTGGATGAGAAACCTTTTGTGATGAAGCGTGCCACGTAAAAGGATTTTCTGACTACTGTGGCAATGCCATTATCAAAGGAGATACTACTGTCCACCTGTGTCCCAAGGTCTCTTATCACATTTTTGGTGTTAAGTAGACTATTGCCTATGTGGTAGTTCATGGATCCAGAGTTTTTACCAAAAGGGATGACAGTGCACTTTTTGGCATTGAACTTGAGGCCATGGCTTTGACACCAGGCATGTGTCTCAGTGAGTCCCTTTTGTAGGATATCCACATTGCTAGGAGTTTCGATTATGGCTCCTAGTTTGCAGTCATCTACAAACTTCATTAGCCAAACACCTCCTGTGTTACCGTGTACTTCAGAGAAGTAGATACCACACAGGAGAGGACCCAAGACTGAACTCTGTGGTACTCCACTTGTCACTGGTCTGAAGTCGGATTTGGAGTCTGCTACTTTCACAGTGTGGGTTCTGTCAGTGAGCCAGTTGGCAACCTATCTTGTGACATAGGGACTTATACCTAGTTTAGTGAGTTTATCTATAATTCCAGAGTGGGGGATGGTGTTGAAAGCCTTGGCAAGATCTAGATAGGTTGTGTGAACCACCTTACCCTCATCTACGGCTTTGGTGACCACTTCAAAGAAGTCTGTCAGGTTTAGGAGACATGATCTGCCTTTTACAAACCCAAATTGGGTAATGTCCAGAGTCTGGAGATTACCAATGTCATTGTTTATAAGTTCCATAGGTTCATAAGTTCATAGGTAGGTACTAGGCTATTGGCCCAAGGGCCTAGGTAAGCTTAGCCAACAAGGTTCCCTGGCTTACACCACCCAAGAAAGTTATTTTCCTGTGGCCCTATTGAGCAGAGCCACAGAAGTGATCCCTGGGGTGTATTTCCTATTTCCCATCCACTTATCAAGATTTTTCTTGAAGAGTGCGAATGAGGAACTTTGCCTGACATAGATGAGTAGCTTGTTCCTGAGTTTATTGTGGTGACAAGATTTAAGTCCCTAGAGCATGTAGCTCAGAGGGGATTGGGATTTCTTTAGGTGTAGCATGTCCAACAGCTCTGGGTTTGACATAGCCATGATGACACATTCCATAGCCCTGCAGACCAGGCTTGTCAGGCTAATGAGGCAATAGTTCCCAGGGTCCATGGTGTTTCTCCCCCTTTGTAGAGTAGGATAACCGTCACTGTGTGCCATTCAGTGGGCACAAAGCCTGAAGCGAGGTTATGATTGAACATGGTACTTAGGTGGGGTGCCAGTTCATTCTGTAGTTCATGTAGAACGCAGCCTGTGGATGTTGTCAGGTCCCACGGATGCTGTGTTCTTGGCTTTGTTGGGTGTGGTTTTTACCTATGCAGCCATGATTGTAAGAACTTTGCATTCTTCTTATATAGAGATGGGCCCTTTAGGGAGTGAGAAGGGGGTAAAGTTAGCACTGAACCTATCTGCCAGGATGTTGGCAATATCAGTTGGTTCTGTATATTTAGTGCCATTGTGCTGTAACTCAGAGCAGATATGAGTGCTGTCATTGAGATTCTTGACATAGCTGTAGAATGCTTTGTGGTTGTCTTTAGAATCAGTGGCAATTTTGTTTTTGTAACTAGCTTTGGAGGATTTTATGAGAGATCTCAGCTACTTACTGAGGCTGACCAGGGAGTTCCTCCAATCATGGGATTTTACTCTTTTTTGAAACAGTTTATTTCTTCTGTTGTAGAGTTTGTTTATGGCAGGGGCCCACCAGATTGGCTTCCTTTTTTTGGAGGATAGCATCTTGGTTCTGTTAGGGATTGCATGATCCATGCACTTGTGTAAGTGCTTATAAAATGCATTTGTGTAGGATTCAGCAGTTGTACCTCTATTGTCCATCTGTATGGGTGTCGTGAAGTTTGCCACTTCTGTCTTAAGAAGCATAAAGTTGGCTTTGGAGACATTTTTTACGGTGGTCTCCCTAATGGGGGGTGGGTGCGGGATGTGGATGTCTAGGGTGATTAGCTTCTGGCCAGATCTGACCAACGAGGAACTGACCTCTGGTGTGGAACACTGGTTGCCCATGTTGGTAATGACCAGGTCTAGGAAACTGCTGCCCCTGGTGGGGGTGTGTATAAGTTGATCCAAGGCATTGGAATTTATGTATTCCAGAAAATGTTGAGGAAAACAGTTGGTACATGAGTAGTTTTCCCAGTTATTGGTGGGCTAGTTGAAATCACCCATTATTAGGGTGTTAAGATGTACCCTAATATTTTCCAGTGTATCAAGAAATGAGGAGTTGGGATCCTGGGGCATGGTGGGGGATCTGTAGCAAGCTACAATTTGGATTGCAGTCTTGCCCAGAGTTAGTTGCACTTGGATAATCTCAGATGCATTATGCTGGGCAACTAGCCTGGAGGTGTGGATATCCTTAATGAATATGGACATGCCTCCATCTTTAGTGTTTCGGTCCAGGTTAGGTGGCCGAAAGGTGTGGTATGAATTATAGCCTGGTAATGCAGGGGTGCTCTCTGGAACCTTGAACCAGGTCTCTGTCACTGCACAGATGTCAATGTTTTCCATTTTAATGAGTGCCTCGAGTGAGTGCATTTTGAGGTTTAGACTTCTAGCATTGAGTTGCATCACTCTCAGATTTTGCTTGCTTGTACCTGTTATAGTGGTGAATTTGTCATTTGAACCTTGCCTAAAAAAGGCACTATAGGGGTGGCAAGAGCCTTAGCCAGTATCTGGAATCCCAAGGGTGACAGGACAGCCATCTCTGGCAAAGCATTGTGGCCTGTCGATCATGTCATCCCAGGCAGACAGATACTGAATCCCCTTAGAATGACACCAGAAGCTTAGCCAATTGTTGAAGTCAATCATTTTGTCCTTGTACTGTGGTATCATTCTGGGTGATGGCAGGATGCCACTCAGGGCTAGGGTCATACCTGCCTGGGTAAAAATATCAGACAGCTCCTCCATGTCTCTTTTCATGTAGTCTGGGGAGGTACTTCTCAGGTCATTCACACCAACATGGGCAATGACAGTCATATTTGTACTTGTTGTGGAGTGACCTGAGTGCGTGCATTATGTGGTGGATCCTTGGACCTGACAGGCCACTGACAGTAACTTTATCCTTGTTTAGACTGGTGAGTGGAACATCAGTGTGCCTGACTATAGAGTCACCAATGACTAGTGTGTCGGGTACATTGGTATGCCTTATGGACTGTGGTTGAATAGCACACTGAGTTTGTGGGTTATGTGTCATTCTGGTTTTGTTGGGGGGGTGGAGGTTGCTTATGTTTCTGCTTTGGAGGCCCCTGTTGCTTGGGCAGATTTTTATTGAGAGCCTCCATGAATGTAGGTATGTGTTTTGTGCTTTTATGTGTGTGGTTTGGTGGTGTAGGTTTTGATACACTATGTGATGAGTGTGGTGTGGTGCAAGTGTTTACCTTCTCCTCTTGACTGTCTAGTCCAGTCTTGGGTAAATAGATATTTGCTTTCAGTTTAGCTATATAAGTTCATCTCCCACAGGTTGTAGTGGTGGGTAGTAGGAGGAGAGGGTTGTCTGTGTACATAAGGCAATTGTAGCATTGCCCCAAGATGCCCAGATTCATCAGGTAGACAGGAGAAGACACTGGGAGCTGACTCTTAGACATGCCTAGATAGGTGCTTATTTATTAAGTACTAAAAACTGTTTTCCTCTAGGCAAGTGAGGAAAGTTGAGTGATGTCGTAATTTGTAGCTTATTTAGTGGTTACAATGATTTCTGAACAAGTGCTGAGCTGAAAGAAATAGATTTTATTGGTAAAACTAAAAAATGGCTAGTTCTAAGGGAAAATTCGAAGAGCAGACTTTATGGCAATGGGAATAGTTTAACCCTAGCTAAGCGGCGATGCATAAAGTGTTTTTTTTTAGATAAGTTACCTAGTGCTTACCACTCCCACTGATAAGCTAGAATGCTTCCCTCCAACACAGAAATGCTTGGGGGCTCAGAAACTTACAAACAGTCCTGGATACAGCAAATCTGTATCTAGACTAGACTCCTTACAGGAAAGGCAGGAAACAAGCTTAGAATTTTTTTTTTGTATTGTGGAAAGGGAGAAAAGAGGAGCAGAAGATAATTCAAGGTTAGGAAACTAAATGTGTTGGCCTTTTCAAATGTTCTCCCTGTATTAGGTAGAATGAGGTAATGACACTAGACTGGGAGGAGTGTCCCAGATCAAATTTGCAGTAGGGGTGGGCAACTGCAAAGCCACCAAGTACAAAAATCAGAACAAGCAAACCCAAACAGATGCTTAACAAATGTAGAACATTTCCAGTTAGTTCACCACACACAGTGAAACTAGCTAGAAATGTATGCAGCAGACAATAAAAGTGCTATAAATAACTTGTACAAATAAGCAAAAACAAGATATTTAATGTTATATATCACAGATCAGTTTGCTCAGTTCCCTTCCTGCCATTATTTCAGTGTGAAATGGCAGAAACACTCACAAGTTAACTTCTTAAGTAACAGATAGTTGAAATATGAAACAACTTTAAAAAAAGTTCGAAAGAACCAATGAGGTGCTTACTCCAAGCTGTAGTCCAGGTAACCCCAATCAGCCAAGGACCAGAAACACTTCTCTCTCACTGAAATGCAAGAATGCCTTTAGCTAAGCTAAGATGGCTTGGAATGTGCTCAAACACACAGACTCTACAAACAAACAACTAGGCCAAAAACAAAAGCCTGAATATGGACAATGCTACAACTTCCCAAACTACTTAGGTAGAAAAAAACTGCAGAAATGTTTATCACAGCAGAAAAGCAGCAGTGAGCCTTTAAATGAAAGTTTTAAACAGATAAAGGAGCAAGGAGACTCTAGAGAATGCTTTTACCTGCAAACAAATAAGTTATATGATACACTCCTTGGCAGGAAATTAAAACAAAGAAACCCAAACAGATGCTTAACAAATGTAGAAAATTTACAGTTAATATTTCACACACAGTGAAACTAGCTAGGAAAGTATGCAGCAGACAATAAAAGTGCTACAAATAACTTGTAAAAATAAGCAAAAAACAAGATACTTAATGTTATATATCACAGTTTACTCAGTGCCCTTCCTCTGATTAGATCAGAGTGAAATGGCCGCCCTTGCAGGTCTTGAACCCAGGACCCTGTACACTATGGTCACAGCAGTTAACTACTAAGCCATCACAGCTGTTATTAGGATGTTAATCTTGTTAATTAGGATGGATACAAAAAGAGCAAGGGGTTCAGCAGCAATCTGAAGTTGTCAGCAGAAGGGGAGCAAGGTTTAAGTTTTGAGAGTAAAGATCCTATATAATTAGTAGGTACTGTTTTGAGGGTGAGGGAGTTTGAGGGAGAGGGTGGAGAAGTGGAATTGGAGATGTTAGCATTATTTGTAGAAGGGTAGGAGTCAAATATCTTAGATATCGATTCGATAAAGTGGGTGTTGAATAGGTTAGCAGTTTCTTCAGGTGAGTTGTTAGGGCAGGGGTTTGGGGAGGATGCGTTATCTGGATGCAGACTGTGATTTATGGAGTTCCAGAATTTTTGGGGGTCAGACCTTTGGGTGGAGGGGATGTTGGTATAGACGTCCTTTTTGTCTTTAATGATTTTTTTTACCTGGTTTCTTAGTTCTTTATAGTTTTGTAAATTAATAGGGAGTTTGCTTTTTTTCCACAGTTTCCATGTTCTGTCTCAATTTTTCATAAGGGTACAGGTTGGATTTGTTAATGAAAGTGATATATTAGATTTGTTCCTAATTGAACAGAGAGGAGCAAGAGAGTTTAGGATGCTTAGGAAGGTAGCGTTGAATGTTTGGACAGCTTCATCAAGGGGGAGATAGGTTAGATGTTACCAGTTTATTCTTGAGAGGTGGTCTTTAAAGAACTCAGGCCAGAAGGTGGAAAGTTTGTGGGAGGCTATGTATCTATAGGGTCTATTGAAGTGAGGAGTGTATCTGATGACTCTCTCAGGTAAATGATCACTAAGACAGTCTGGTAGAGTCTCAGGTTTGTGATATTTGAGGGGGTGGGAGACCAAAATCCAATCTAGGAGAGCGCTAGGGGGATGAGGTTTATTTATTTGAGTGGGTGTGGAGATTAGTTGCTTGAAGCCATGCAAATGAATGAATGAATTTGTGTTGGGTGCCTGGAGGGTAAGCCAATTAATATTGACATCTTCAAGGAGGATGGTTTCATGTTGAAAAGTTAGAGTGAGGTAGAAGAGAATATTTTCAAGGATTGAACTGTTGTCTCCAGGGGGAATATAGATAGCAACTATGGTAACAGTGGTGAAACTGTTGAGTTTAAAATTGGCCATCAGGAGTTCAGCCGGTGTGAAAGAGGGTGTTGGTGTACTTGGGTTAGTGGGAGTCAGGTGCTCAGAATAGACAATGGCCACTCCACCACCTTTTTTTCTTTTGTCTGTCATATAACTAGAGGTTTCTAACTTAATAGTTTTAAGCCCTCCTCTACTTCGCCATTTATTTATTTTTTTTACTTGTTATATGGATAAGAAAACTGGTTCAGAAACCCTTTTTGGCACAGTAATAGAACATGGGAGATCGTAGGTATACCCCAGGGATTACCTCAGTGTCACTGCTTGACAGAGGCACAGCAAAATAATGGGCATAGTATCCTTCAAACTAAAGGGGTGGCGAAAGCCACAAAACTCTGGGCTAGGCTTATAAATGCCCTTGGGCAGATAGCCTAGTATGAACCTATGAACCTATGAAATGCACTTGCTATTTATGCATATAAAACCAATGCCAGAAGCCTAAACAAGAAGTTGCACTACTTGCAGGCATTCCTAACTCTTAAAAATATAGATGTCTCCAGGGTTACTAAGACATGGTTTCAAAACTGCGATAGTACCCCCACAGTACATGATTTCGATGCCTTCCACTCTTTCACACCCAATGTGGAAAATGTTGATGTTACTGTAAGACACATGGCTGTATTCTTAAGAAGCCATCTAACCTCCAGTCTTGAAAGTCAAGACAGTGACCTTGAACTCCTCCATATCTTTTTCATGATAAACAGAACTCCATACCATATTTTAGCCAATTACTGTACCTTCAATGTTACTAGCAACCCATGAGGTATATCTAAACAAACTGACATCCCTCCCTGTTGGGTCTAACACTAGTGTCTTGAAAGACTACAACTACCCCTCCATTAACTGTGAAACCTAAACCATCTAAAATAAATATGCACAAAGATTCTTGGCCGTCATTCATGCCAGCTCCCTAGATCAACTGTTTCAAGTCCTGACAAATGATTCAAAAATATTGGACCTGGTTCTCAACAATGTAGCCCTAAGCTTAATTTACCATTTCACTTTTCAGTTACACTCACTCTAAGAGTAAAACTGAACTTACCACAAAAACATTCTACCAAATAGGTAAGGAAGAAATAATATATGCCAACCTTAAAATAAACCAAAATAAAACCCTAAACATAATAGATTGCTACTTCCCACCTGGCAACAACATCCCTCCACATGAAAACCTCCTCAGCTGGACTACCCACCACCTACCCCATGAAACTTTAATTCTAGGAGACTTCAACACTGACTGGCAATCCTGCTCTAGCAACCACCCAACCCATCATGTAAATCTTCATGGCTTCATCCAACTAGTCCATTCCCCTACTAGGATAAATAACTCCAACAAACACACTACCCTTGATTGGATACTAGTCAATAAGAGCCCCCAGTCATATATAGGAGGCTGCTTATCTGACAGCCTCAGTGATCACTCCCCAACCTTCTTACTAAGAAAACACCTTTATAAAGCAAAACCCATCATCTACCGTCAAATACGCAAAAAACTAACTTCAACCCTCTCTCATTCAGCTCATCCCTAAAAGACTGTAACTGGCAACCTCTAAAATGCCTCAAACTAGATGACGCAGTTGACTACTGCACTAAAACATTCCTAAGCATCCTTAATTACCACGCCCCCATAAGACTTTCCCTAACTAGAGCCCAACAATCTCCATGGCTACAAAAAAACACGAAGTCTGAAATGAAAAACAGGGATAAAGCATGGGACAACTGGCGCAAAACCAAACCCCCCTCTGCTAGGCAAAAATTCCTAGAACTACGCAATAGAACCAAAAAGCTTATAAAACAGGACAAATCCAGTACTACCAGTCTGCCCTTACCTCCTCCCAACATAACCCCAAACAATTCTGGTCCTCAATAAACTCCATTTTCCACCCAGGTAAAGTAAGTGCACCCACTCCTAACTTAACTCACTCCTCTGAAAATATTGCTACCTCTTTCAACAATCACTTCACACAAACCATACCATCACTAGCTAGACAACACAACCCCCATAAACCCAGACCATCAACTAGAACTAACAATCTCCCAACTAGCTTCTCTTTCTTTCCTGTTTCTACCTCCAAAATAAAACAACTACTAACTAAACTTAAAACCACCAGATTAGCAGCAGACAACCTCCCAGGTGAATACATTCAACTTGCAGCTGATGCTTTAGCCTACCCCCGTATCACTCTTGATTAACAGATCTCTGTCAGAAAGTTATGTTCCTATACTATGGAAAGTCTCACACATAATTCCCCTACACAAAGGATGCCCCTCCACAGATCTAACCAATTACTGCCCCATAGCTATTCACTCGCCACTCTCCAAAATACTAGAGAGATGCATTCATTCTGAAGTCGCAGATCACCTCCTTGCTAACAACCTCCTCTCCAACACACAACACGATTTCCGACCTAACCATAGCACCACCACAGCTTTACTCTCTTTCTCTAACACTATCCTACAAAATAAAAATGCAGGTTATCTCTCCTCAGCTACCTTCCTAGACCTCTCTAAAGCATTTGACATGGTCCCACACAAACAACTCATCTCTCTTCTCAATAACCTATCCTTCTCTCAACCAGTCATCAACTGGTTTCAGAGTTACCTATCTGACCGCCAACAAGCAGTTGTTTGGCAGGACGACCTATCCCCCCAACTACCAGTCTCCATAGGGGTTCCCCAAGGGTCCATCCTGGGACCCCTGCTCTTCTCTATTTTCACCAATAATCTAGCCTCATCCACAACACATGGCACACTCATACAATATGCAGATGACTCAACCATCATCTGCACAGTACACTCCCTACTAGAACTGCATAAAGTCACACAGGAAGCATTTTCTTCTATGGAAACTTGGTTATCCGATGCCTAACTAATACTCAACCCAAACAAAACAAAATTACTAATCTTCCAACCCACCAAACTTACCCTAGACAGCTTTCACTTTAACATCACAGCAAAAGACACCACCATCCATCCTACAGAACACACCAAATTATTAGGTGTAGAAAGACAATAAACTGAACTTTGACATTCACATTTCCATGACCATTAAAAAAGTGCACAAAAAGCTAGGAGCATTATATAGAAATCGGCAACTACTTACCAAAGCAGATAAAATTTCGGTAGAAATTCTCATCTTCTCTCTACCCTACTCTGTGCCTCTCCAATATTTACTAACCTTAGACAATGCAATCTAAATAAGCTCAAAACCTGCTACAACAAAATCGCCAAATTCGCCACAGGGGCTTCCTACCATACTCACCACTGTCTCTCACTAGCAGAACTGGGCTGGCTAGAGCTCCCCCACCTTCTTCAATGGTACCAACTCACACTCGCCCACAAACTAATAAACCAACCACTAAAAGTCCCATCACTCCAGAATCTACTCCAACCCTACATAACCATGAGACCACTAAGATCCAGCCACAAAAACCTCCTACAGTCACAAGAGCCTTTAACTCTGCTGGAGAAGCATTATTCTCCTGCACTATAGCCAAACTCTGGAACTCCCTCCCATCCTCAATTACCTCTGTATCTTCTTGCACCCACTTTAAATCCTTACTAAAATCATACTTCAAAACTTGCCAGATATGCCCTTGCAACCCCCCTGTAATACAATCCACTTCCCCCACCCACTACCTCTCTCAGCCTCCTATCAACAACCTACTCTTAGCAAGCTTGGCTACTCATGTTCCCAGCTGCCTACCACATAATATTAACTTCTTGTAGCAACAACTGCTAATGGCTGTTATGTACCTCAAAAACAGATTGTATCAATTGTTCACTGATGAATCTCAACTACATTTTAATCATGATTAGTATATGTCACCATATTTTAAAATTGTACTATGCTCTACAGCTGTTTTACATCTGTTTTCTTCTTGTCTTGCGTCCTTAACTGGACTAATGTCTATATTTAAATGCTATGTTTTTTTAACTGTATAATGCAAATAACACTTAATGTGGAGCTTTTCTCCCCGGGCCTCCGCTGAAAACTGACCTGTGTCCAGTTGGACTCTCCCGGTCAATTAATGTAAATAAAATAAAATAAATAAATAATAAATAAATAAATTAATTCTTTTTTTAGAAACTACTCTAAGACAAACCTAATTCAATGAAGAAAGTTATTAAAGAAACCTAATCCAGCTAACTGATGACCTGATGAAATTCAAGCACAACCTCACCTCGTTGACCCCATTTCGCACTGCACAGATAATCTGTATGCTCACCTCAAAGCATGTTTCAAGGCATATATCCCAATAACACATAAACAGAATGCCAAATTCAGGAATAGTCCCCAGTGGTGGAACCCTAGTATAAACAAACTATGCAATAACAGGACAAAATAGCTCATAAAAGCAAATGTAGTACTCCATCATCAAAAGATCAACTCGAAAATTTCAACAAAGAACTGAGAAAAAAAAATAAAATCCTCCAAAAGTCAGTATGGATTGAGAATTACCACCTCTGTTGTTGTTTGTCTTTCGGCTTTTCCCTGTTAGTAGTTGCCACAGCGGAACTCCTGTCCGCTAATGATTGGCAGTAGATTTTCACGAATGCCAAGGTGCCAGCTTGACATTCAACCTTCAACAAAGGCATGCCCATTTACGCATGTCTTTCAAACGCCCACCCAACCGCAGGAAGGACATGCAGACTCCACTCAGAAGGCACTTCCCACACTCCAGCAGGGAATAGAACAGGAGAACCTCTTGGTGTGAGGCAACAACGCTACTGCTGCACCACCGCGGATGTGAGAATTACCACCTCTGTTAAGGATGAATACAAATCTCTCTTCATCTATGTCAGAAACCTTAGAGGTAATGTTCAGCAATTCCCAGAGCTAATACACAACAGCACTTATTCTTTTCCTGAGGATGCAGCCAACGTGTTTGCCAATACATTCAACTCTACATTTACTTCCCCCTATCTCCCTCTAACTTTCTATAATTTATTATTGCATCCACACCCCCTTTGATTATCTCCATGTAATTCCTGAATGTTCTCTCCAGTGCCAAAAACACTAGGTCTGTGGGTCCTGATAATGTGTCAAGCTGCCTTCTTGTCAACACCAAATATTGCCTAGTAGACTCGCTACTTAGCCTATTCAGCCTCAGTCTGTCCACTGGATTTATGTCACAGAAATGGAGAACTGCAATAGTCATTCCATTCCACAAACGGGGGGGGGGGGGTACCCACTACTGAAAAAATATAGGCCTGTAAGCCTCACCAACCTTACATGCAAAGTAATGAATGCATTATTATGGAACATATTGACATGGGCATATTTGGTCTACACAATGGAACTGAGGCAATGTTTTTTAAAGCAGATCTTGCTTCCTAAACTAGGTCAGTTTCTGTGAGCAAGTCAGTGATGCATTAGATTCAGGTGAATCGATTCACACTGCTTAAATGAACCTGGTTAGGGCCTTTGATACCATCCCATATTACGGCATTATTGATGGACTAATTAAACTAAATGTAAACTCCTATGTTACCTACTGAATAGCAAACTGGCTAATAGACAAAACCCAATCTATTAGTGTGAAAAGCATTCTGTCTTTCAAAACAGTAGTTACCAGCAGTGTCCTAAAGGTATTCCTTCTAGGATGCCTTCGCTTTAGTATTTACATTTTTGATTTCAAGGCTGACATCGAGGGCTTGTGACCGACCAGGTTTTAAAATTACTGCAAACATGGAGATGTCATTAACTCTCCATCTGACTTCCAAATTCTTCAAGTAGGAATAGCATGCACAAATATGTGTTATCTAGACCATGGCTTAAAACAAAATGCCCAGAAATTAAGCATAGTGTCTTTTGGCAAATCCAGACATCCATGCATTTATCACATAGGTTACACCTCTTTGAAAGCTGGGTCAGTCATTGGGGACCTGAGCACATTCATTGACAATGAACAATCCTTTGATCTCCATGTATCTGCTGTTGTTAGAAAATCTTTTTACCTTGTCAAACTAATCCCTGGAGGTATTTATTTCAGATCTAAGGAAGTTATCATCTCTCACTACTCTTCCCTCATATGCCCATAATAGATTATAAAAGCCCCTTTGATATATACTTTTCCAAGTATATGACCCAGCTTGAGAGACTGCAGCATTTCGTCAATAAGGTAACCAAGGGTATGTCTTCCTTGAGCTACTCAGATCACCATAAAGTCCTTTCACTGTTTTCTGTTTCCTACAGACTCTTGAGAGGTGACCTTTGTCTAGCCTACAGTGCATCAAAGAATCTAGTCCAATGTGGCCTCCTGCATATCTACAAAGCAAATAACATCTTAAGCACATGCCCAAGTGATCTTAACTTCTAATGGAGTATAAATAGAACATGCTAGTGAGATAGATATATATCCTAGTAAATCCTATAGAATAGGATAGGATTCCATTGGAATAGACTTCCTATGGAAATAAAGCAAAGTAGTACCGCAAACCCATGGTGGTGGTGCTGCGTTAGCTGTGTCGCCTCACAGTAAGATGCTGTCCGGTTCGATTCTCAGCTAGAGCGTCTTCTGCGTGGAGACATGCATGAATGGGCGTGCCTTCGTTGAAGGTTGTGCATCAGGGCTGGTAACTCAGCATGTAAAAATCAACTACCAATCATTAGCAGACCGGAGTTTCGTTGTGGTGACCCCTAACCGGGAAAAGCCGAAAGACATAACAGCAAGTACAGCAAACCTCTTTAAGCAAAACCTGGATGAATGGCTTGACAATCGTAAATACACTCTGGATCTGAACCTTCAAGGCCTCAATGAAAGAGGTCAAAACTAGGTATAAATTAGTTATGTCCATAACTACCTACAAATTGGAATATTGTGCATATGCTACTAATGATCTCCTGGAGCAACAGTGTAATATTAACCCATGAACATCATAAATTTGAATCTGAGATTAGTGTACAAATATATGCACATTAAACTGCTGTTGTTTTGTTTAGCTTTTGTATCATAAATAATGATGGACCTGTAATTTTCATTGTTACAGGGCTTCATCCATATTCCTGGGTATATACTTATATCTTTTTTAAAGTTATTAAGTATGTGGACTTTCTACTACTAAATCTTGTAGGTCTGGTGCCTTTCCCCCAGGCCCCAGCTGTAGATGTCCTCTTGCCAGCTACACACCTCAGTGAACAAATATTGAAATTATGTGTTCTCTGAATATGCTGTTATAGTCTAGGCCTTGTAAAACGATAACCATCTTACTTGTAATTCTTATTATGCCTTCCACTATACTGATATATTTTCCATTAATATGTCTGCATAATGACATGCAGTATCCCAGGTGTAGCCTCAGTACCATAATAGGATGGGAAAAAGGGGTGTCTATATTACATAATCGAACTTTTAAAAGTTCGAATGTCATATTGTTGACACTATATGATCGAACTTTTAAAAGTTTGAAAATGTAATAAAAAAAAAAACAAAGAAAAACCTACCTGAACAGTTTAAACAGGGGGCAAGCCTCCCTGCACCCCCCAAGTGGGGGACTGCACACCCCACACACCCTGCTCTTTAAATATACCAACTCTGAGATCGCACTACAATGCAGAAAGGGAAATCTTCCCATTCAGCACTGTACAGAGATTTCCGTTGAAATGTTTAAACTTTTAAGTTCGATCATATGGTGTTGACCATATGACGTTCGAACTTTTAAAAGTTCAACAACATGATATAGACCCTAAAAAGTGGACATCTGCCCCTGGCATAAGCTGTCAGGAGACTCAACTGGTACTGTCTGGCATTAGTGCAGTAACAGCATTTATTTAAGTTGTTGCAGCTACTTAAATAAATACATTTAGCTGTTAATACTGTGTGTGCATGCTTGTAGCTATAGCAAGGAGCTCTTTGCTACAATTTTTCCCCCTCAGCTTTGGAGGAGGAGATTTTATTTTTCGTCTTCAAGTTTGGGCAAAAGGGATGTCACCTTTGGCAATTGCCCAAGCCACCAACTGACCTAGTAATGGCCCTGCATATCCTCACCAATATCTTTCAGAGGGTCAGTTGAACTCTGTCTCCTGCAGCCTCCATATCTTCGTATTCCTTTTGGCATAAAGTGTGATGTGCTATAAGGCTTCAATGTAAAGAAGTTAGGTTCATCTTGGGAGTTAAAACAATTTCCTCTGTATGTATTCATTGATGTTTACAACCTTTCCAGTATACTGACATTGTCAATTTATGACTTTTTCCTGGAAACTTATCTAATCTGAATCTTGCTAGTTAACATGCATGTAGGCTTTGAATGTTCAGCTTTTTAATTCCATTTCTTTAGCTCAGTACAAAACCTTGTGTCACACTTCCACATTGTAGGCTACAGACAGATTAATTTTTACTAGCTACATCAAGACTGTGAATGGACATATTATTGTGCAATACTTATGAGCTTTTAAAGCAGTTGTGTCTTGCAGCTACACTGGCAAGCATTCATGACTCATTTCAGCAGACATTCAAAGATTGCTCAATGTCCAAAAAAAAAAAAAAAAAAAAAACATCCAGTGCTAATACTATTCTGTCTTCTCTGAGCCCTACTACTTGTATAAAAATAAAATCATACTAAAGAATAATGGATGCCCTGATATGAGCGAGTGACTGAATAAAGTATGTCTTCTCAGGACAAGAATTATAAAACACCACCATTATTGCCTGTCACTAGTACACCAGTGCTATAACCCCCAAAGGGCTACAAAAACCTCACTCCAGCTTTTGGATAATGGCATGAATACTTTCTTTTGTTCATCTAAGTGTCTTTGAAAGTGAGAATGAAACAATAATGACACACTAACGAAAATGGTGGAAATGATGGCACACAAACTAAGATGAATTTTTTTTTAAATAAATATACTTATTTGTATTATCATGGGTATCTTTACACATATCTGTTTTGTTCATCTTTTCCTCTTTCGTACTAACTTCTTACATCGCATTTCAGTTTAAATGTTTATTGTACCAAATCCTAGCCAGATAAATTACTGGATCTTAAGAACAGAATTTATATTTTAAAACATTAGAATAAGGATAAAACACAACTGGAAATATAGATATATCTCTCTATATACATAAATCTCTCTCTCTCTCTCTCTCTCTATATATATATATATATATAGATATTTTTGTTTTTAACACTGCCTCTCTACCCGCTTTTGTTCTTACATGAGAAGATTTTACAGCTTTAAAATTTGAATATTTGCTTGGGAATTTAATTCTACCCCCCGCCAGAAAAATTATTGGTGACTGTTATGCATAGCTTGCCCCCTGCAGGATGGAATGCTCTGTGCTTCTATCTTCCACCTGTAATCTATCCCTTTTCGTGAGAATGAGCACAATGCAGCAGTAAACATTGTACATGTGACACTGACACCAGGAGCCAACATCCTTAGCTCTGTTTAAAAAGTCTTTGCAGCCCTCAACGGTGAAGTTAATCATTACATAATGTAATAAATTTATAGTTTATGGAAAGTTAGTTGATGGGGGGCAATAAAACTTTATTACCTAGATTACTTACTCTAACCTTGACACTATTTACATGAGGTCTTTGAACACAGCTTTTTCAACCATGCTGCAAATAATTGGGCACAGTCAAGTCACCTGACTGGAAGTATGTCTACATGAAAGAAGAGGAGTGAGGATTTTTTTTTTTTTATTTGACAGTCAAACTCAGGTCAGTTTTACTTAACAGAAAGACTAAAAAGAGGAGCATACCCTACGGATCTCTCTTAAATAATATGATATTGTCCTGTTTCCCTTGATAGCACAGTCTTCCTGTTTATGTGTCATTAATTACAAAGCAAAATTTGTAAAACAGGTTTCCCTTGAAAGTCATTAAATGGTAAACGTTTTTACAAGATGTTAAGCATTACTAATTGAAGTTCAATCTGCAGGCACTCACTTCCCAGTCTTTTCAAACTGCATAATTGCTTTTGCATGTCTGTCACTGCTATTTTCTGCAAAAGGTAATTTGACCAGCTAATCTACCTCATTAACAAACATAAAACAAATAAAGTATATAAGGAAACAAGCTAAGTAAACCAGCTGAAGTATTTTGTTTGATTCCTTTTGGCTGTCATGTGCATTATGCATTATGTCATTAGACATTAGAGCATAATTTGCTAAACTCTGAAGATTTCTCAACCTACAAATCCATTAGTACTCATTTTTTTCGATAACTGAGGTCCCCACCAGTAATTTATGCGGGTCATGGATGTACCTGTTTTTGAGCCGTAGTACTAAGCAGTAATGTTTTCGGTAAATTAAACATGTTTTATGTTGTATATGTATTACATGTCCTGTGCTCATTGTTGGTTAATCTAGAAGAAATGTATATGTCATTATATATTCAGTGCTCTGCTCTAGACGGGCACAGTATACAAACCTTTAAAAAACAGCTGGATAAGAAACGAAGAAAAGAAATAAGCACAACTGTTATCTCAAAAGATTCATTGCTAAGTTCAGTATTACAAAACTCTTCACCCATTAAGATAAACTAGGAAAATATGGAACCTCATATTAGTAGATATAAAGATGTCTAAGTTTGCTCCTTAGTAACTTCAAAGTGAAGAAGGAATCAGTGATGTGGCAATCAATTTAACACTGCAGAATAAAATATCTAAACTCAATGGAAGAGTTGTATTATTTTAGCACAATACTTTTAGAGGTATTTTAATGGTGGCTTTGTGGTGTGAAAGCAAGTCATTCACCTTTAGTAACAAGAGTCAGTTTTCTGCTGACCAATTCATTGTACTAGCAAGTGTCTGTCCAGAATATCTGCATGCATTCATCCTTGAAATTAGTTGGCAGCCATCATGGTACCAGCAGGCATCCCTCCATATGCCCATCTATAGTGCTAGTAGACCTCCATCTCTGACAGCAGTCAGCAGCAGTCATAGTGCTAGGCATGCAGATGTGAATGTGCCAAGTATATGAACACAGCAACAATAGAAAAAAGACATGTGGATAATAGATCCATTTGAGTGCTGCACCTGCCCCCTGCTGTTGCCCCTCCTTCATTTTCTATATTATTTCATAGACTTTGTTCCCTTAAGCTTTGCAGACTTCAAGTGGCTTATATACCACTGTTTTAGGAAACACATTCTAGGTCTATTCCTGCACATCCATCATGTAATAGTTTTTCTAGGTGCTCTTGAATCATGCTCATTCCATTTGGCCATTATTTATGCTTCCACATTTATTTTCCTTCTTCCTCCAGTCCAACTCCTCCTATCTGCCTGAAAGCAGTGTGGTGGCTCCATGTCTCAGTCCATCTTTCTTTCTTCAGCGGTGTATAAGTGTCCAACTTTCAATCATTTTACCCTACCATTTTGAGAGCACCATACCACATTTTTATCAAGCTTAATTTCCTTTTTATCTTTATTGCCATTAGATGTGGCCTCATCAGTTACATTTATAATAGACCCCAGCACCATTATCACTTGAATTTCTCTTTAAGGTATGAAATTGGTCTGAGTTCATTTCTAACCTCTGGATAATATCTTTGTGGAGTTTGTTCTATCCATATCTTTGAAGGTTTTCTAAACCAAACCCTGTTTCATACCACCTTCTAAATTGCTCATTTACATTTTATTTCTCATTACCGTTGGGACCTAATTCACAGTTTAAAATGGTTCATAAACAATCAGTTTACATAACTAATTAAAATCAAGACAAGCTAAACCACAGTTATTATACTGGCTTTTATCTTCACCATTTCACAGATATTCATTTAGCAAGTAGATTAACTGGATTCCTAGGACCCCTTTTCAGTCACACCCTTGTTAGAAAAAAAAATAAAAAATTAAACCTAACAACAGTTTTACAATGATATACTAACAGCTATGGAAGAAATCAAGCATTAATATACAGTGTACAAAGAGCAATACAAGAGGAAAAGATGACATTGTTGTGTAAAACATTCACAGTGCTGCTGTAGATATACTTTAAGCTGATTGTATTAACATGGTGACACATGGTTCAACTCAAGAGCTGATTATTAACCACACATGTATTTCCATCTCTTTTTTTTTACTTAGGTCTGCCTCAGCATGGCTACACATTTTCCATGTCACATATCGTAAATTGCAAAGCATAGAAATGGATTTTTTTAAATTACATTTAACATCTGCAGGTCCACAAGGCAAGTCAACAAAAGTTTGTATAAAGGCTAGACCCTCCTTCCTCTGTAGCTACTGGTATAGTTTTTATGTTACCAGCATACAAACTGACATCTTTCTCTCCAAACTTGGTGTGACATCGGACATAAGGAAACTAAGCAGAACTGCATTTGTTGAAGAACGTATACATTGAGGTGACAGCAGAACTAAGTCTAATGGGACAGAATACCATTGGTTCACTAAAGCACATGGTGTGTATGGACTGAATGATGTAGTTAGTTTTAACCCTGTTTTAAAATGGATGGCTATAAGACATGAGAGTATTTAATTAGGCAAGAGTTTTTTTTTTTTTTTTTACAAATTGATAGTAACATATATAGTGCTTTTTGTTGTATATTAACTTGATAAAATGTTTGAGTGTGAAAGTGCTTGTTTTATTTACTGTGTTGTACAATTTAACCAAAATGCCATTTCTTCCTGTATTCTTGAGTTTTGTTTTGTTTTTTTTTTGGCTAGAATGTACAATCAGTTGAAATGAAACTGCTGTTCTACCATGCCAGAGAAGAATTTATAATTTTGAATGACCGAAATGCTGAATAGCATTGCATCCCACACAAAGCTTAGAAACTCTAAATGTAGAAAAACATAGCATACATTTTATGTGGGGAGCAAGCCCCCTACACCCCCTGCTTATTTTATATACCAGCTCTGAGATTGCACAACAGTGGAGAAAGGAAAAATAACAGTTCCCGGTGTACTGTTCTCTCATCAAATCATTGCTTTCTACCTTTTGTGTGAAATTTAATGCCATTCCACATTTTAGCTGTTTGCCATTATAAATGTGTCCTATTACTCAGCTATGCTCTCTATGATTCTGTTATATAGCTAGCAGTACATTTCAAATGCTGCTACAGCCAGATGTACTAGTTTAAGTGTTGCCCAACTTCAGGTATAGGACTCAGTACTCAATAGGATCACAAGGATGCACTTTATTTGAGGTTCAGTCAGAAACTTTGAAAAGTCCATGACACATATTTTATTATTTGTCATTACAATCATATATTTTACCCCCATTTCTATTCAGCTATCTATAAATTGCCAGTAATTAATTTCAAACTTAATCAACTATGTATGCATGCAGTTATGTATGTATGAATATGTTTGTTTATTTTATATGTTGACCAGGGTAGTTGTAATTGATAGTGGTTCTGATTCATTTAATTTTCAATTTGCTTCAAAACTTATTGAAGGACAGAAAAGCAAGAATTCATAGGTTCATAGGTTCGTAGGTGTTCACTAGGCTAATGACCACAAGGACCTTTTTAAGCCTAGCAATGCAGCCCAAATTTCTGTCAAGTTCTGATACCCTTAATAAGTGTAAGCATGGGCCTGGGAGATGAACCATTTACAGGTTACTTGTTATGGACATTGTTATGGACATTTTTCATCAGTGGTCTAGCCCTCCATCAGTCCTAACTTCTTAGTCAATTACAGATGTTGTAAAACAACTCAAAGGGTACATTACAGTTGTGATGGAGAGCTAGAAAGTGAAAAGCTGCAAAATGCAATGTATCTCATTCACAGAAGGATATTAAGTCAATGATTTCGTGACTGGGTTTGGCAAAATGTGCATTGCTGGAACTGAGGTCACTACACTTATAATACTCCATTTGCTGTTTTAGCTACCTTACAGTTCATTAAATAAAGGGGCTGAGTGATATTAAGAGTTTTGATCCCTGATAGGAAATTCTGAGCTCCACTGTCTGCTATCTTGTCTGCCTGCAAATGCATCTTCACCTAAACAAGTTACCTCTCGCACATGTACCTATCTTTCTCTTCCCCAACATTCCACTTACACTTCAAAAAACATGGGCACATGTCCCAAAAAAAATCTTCCCATACTTATCTCTCCATTTTGCCCACAAGTCAATTGGACACAAGTAATTTGGTCCAATTGGCTTGACAGCACAGTTATGTTGCCCTCACCCCTCTCTCTGTGGGTGAGGGTCCAAAGCCATGTACATATTCTGTGAAAGTGTACAGTTGTTGCTGTACATGAAATGGATACCTATAGTTCTTTCCTACACCCCTCCTGCACATCCCTACCTGCCTTCCACTATGTTTTCCCCCCTGCTTGCACCCCATTTCACCACTTTCCTATCTCCCCATTTTTTCTTTTCTTTATATTTTTTTAGCTTGATGTGGCAGTGATTTAGTAGCTCAGTCTGTTAAATGCCTCATAAACAGTACATTTTTGCCACACACAGTCCTGGGTTCAAATCCAATGGTATTGTGAAGTCGGCAATTAATGACAGTCATGCACTCTTTATCCACATAATACATGTCAAATGAATTGACTGCTTTTTACTGATGGAAGTCACAGGCCTGCAGGTAGGAACATACTTCACTTATTCCCATAGCAAATGTATATGTGCATAAATTGTCATGTCATGCAGTAATATGCATTCACAGAGAATGTCAACTCAGGTACTATGAATTGAGGGTTACTAATATCAGAGTGCACCACACAAACCTTTCAGAGTCACAGTGCAGACTACCAGAGCTGAACAATGAACATATACATTTGAACTCCCTGCTTGTAAGAAGGACTGCCTATACACTGCAAATAACTACCTGACTGTAATACATGGTCTGGCAGATGACCAAATTGAGGACATATTCACACACACACACATACACACACACATATATACATTACAAGGGAGAAGACGGATTATCTCCACCTCCCTAATATAAGAAAAATACGGTCTACTAAACACTTTAAAATTGACCTATTTCAAAATGAACTCAGAGCTTGTAACTGGAACCCCTTAAAAACTCTTCCACTTAATGAAGCAGTATCATTCTTTAATTCTACTTTCCTTTCTATTTTGGATTAACATGCTCCTGAGCGTACTATTAGAATGAAATCTAAAACAGCCCCTTGGCTCTCAAATGAAACTAAAAAACTAATCCTCTCTAAAAATAAGGTTTGGAACAAATGGAGATCCCATAGAATTAGCTCTGATTTTCTTCACTTTCGCCAACTTAGAAATCTTACCAAAAAAGCTATACTCACCGACAAAAGAAAGTTCTACTACGAACTACAAGAAACCAACTTAAATAAACCCAAACAATTTTGGTCCTCAATCAATAGACTCCTTTCACCAGGAACAGCTAAAACTCCCTCCCCACTAAATGCTGACCCAGACACCCCTCTCCAAACTGCAAATGCTTTTAATTCATTCTTTACTGAAACTATTCAATCTCTCGCTAGACAATTAAACACTAATAACTTCTATCCTCCTAATAATCTATTAAACTCTTCCTACAACTTCTCTCTACAACCCATCTCTACCTCTTTCATCAATAAACTTATTTTCAAACTGAAACCTTGTACCCCCTCTGCTGACAAACTCCCTTCCCTTTTTCTGCAAAAGGCAGCCAAAGAAATTGCTTACCCAATTACTATACTCATAAATAGGACCATCCAAGAAGGAACCACCCCTGATATCTGGAAAATCTCTCATATTATCCCACTACACAAAGGCGGTAACTCTATTGACTATTCCAACTTTAGACCGATTGCTCTTCTTTCTCCTTTGGCAAAAATTATGGAGAAATGTATTCATCAGCAACTTCTACAGTACCTCTCTATTCACAATATTATAGCTAACTGTCAACATGGCTTTAGACCTCACCATAGCACCACCACTGCCCTCCTTTCCTTTGTAGATACCATTAACAGCAATCGCAACAATAATCTTTTCTCTTCTGCCCTATTCATTGACCTTTCTAAAGCTTTTGACATGGTCAACCACTCTTCTTTAATTAGCATTCTTGAATCCCTCTCATTTGATAGCCTTGCCATCAAATGGTTTACATCATACCTCAGTAACAGACAACAAGCCGTTCTTTGGGACAGCCACATCTCCTTCTTACTGCCCATTGCTATTGGAGTCCCTTAGGGCTCCATTCTTGGTCCTCTCCTCTTCTCCCTCTATATTAATGATCTCCACTCTGTAATTCCTCAAGCTACCTGCATTCAATATGCGGATGACTCCACTATCATTTGTTCAGCATCCTCCTCTTCAGGTCTAATCTCACTAACTCAAACTATGTTCAACACAGTAGAAACATGGTTCACTAGACGGTACCTACTTCTCAACACTAAAAAAAACAAACTTCTCCTCTTCACCCCCACTGCTCGTACCTCTCCACTAAACTTCACCATCTCCTCAAACAACAACACTGTCATCTCTCCTGACTCCACAACTAAACTGCTAGGAATAACCATTGATAACAATCTCTCTTTTGACCAACACATAAACAACACTATCAAATCAGTTAACAGAAAAGTAGGATCATTATACTGCATTAAACCATTTCTCACCCCTTCTACAAGAGCTACTATTGCTCACTCCCGTCTTATATCTACTCTCTTTTACGCCTCTCCTATCTTCACCAACCTCAAGAAAACTAACCTAAACAAACTAGCAACCTGCTACAATAACATTGCCCGCTTCACCTCTGGTAAACCTTTTAGAACCCATCACTGCCTCAATTTGAAACACTTAGGCTGGCTGGAACTACAAAACTATCTTATTATCTCACAACTCACTATTGCCCACAAACTACTGTACCAACCTAATAACACCCCTATACTATCACAACTTTTACTCCCTTATAACAATCTCACCTCTCTTCGTTCCTCTTGTAAACTTATGACCAAACCCATAAAGGCCCACAACGTAGCTGGTGACTCTCTATTCACCAACACTGTAGGCAGAGCATGGAATTTGCTGCCTAAAGAGTTAACTTTAATCTCATCCCTACCTCTCTTCAAACAACAAATCAAACTGTACTTCCACAACACTGGCTTTGTTCTTGTAGTACTCCAGGGTAACTTCCCTCTCCCCACCCTCTCTTTACCTTTAACCCTTCTTTTTGCTTAATATTTAGCATCTACCCTGTTTCTTTTCCCTTGCTGTCCTACTATGCTCTCACCTACTTCTCCCATTCTCTCTCACCTCCTCTTGACTGTCTTCCTTCTTTTCCTCTCTCAATTCCTGACTCCTGTCCCTTCCCTATTATTTATCTCACATTCTCCTTCTACTTCTCTACCACTCTGAGCTTTAACTGTTATCTCTATGGCAGATGCCTTATTGCATAACCTTTATGTTCTAGGTAAAATGCTTTGAAACTGACCGAACTTTATGTATGATCTCTAACTGTTTGAGTTCCTTAATGTATGTTGATTTTATTAACAAGTTGATTTTTATTTCTATTTTTATTGTATGTCTTTATTAACAACAAGTCTGTTCTTTTATGTATTGTGTGGAGCTTTTCTCACCGGGCCTCTACTGAAAATGGACATATATCCAGCTAGACTTAAGGACACACCAATCATGTTGCCTAGTACTCTGTTATGGATACCATTACCTAACATACTTACCTTAAATACATATGTTCATTGGAGTGTAGAGGGTACTCTCACTTTGGGCCTGGCTTTACAACTAGGCTGAGACAGCTCACAGAGTTACTCTTACAGCTTGTTGTCCTCCAAAGTCTTCACACTCTCTGCATATGTCTGTTACCTGCAGCAGTAGTTGCAGCCTGTAGCACACCCATATCTATGTATGGTGTCTGCTGCAGACCTACTCCCTGCAACAATGTAGTCTTCTCATCCCACTTTCACTGACTGCTAAGCATTGTTTATCTATGGGCCGCACATTTGTGAAGTGCTGCATTGCTGAGATTATCTAAAAGGCAATGCTGTACTAATTAGTTTTGACCCTTGGTTAACTTAAACTTGGGCCATTAAATGATGTTAGTAATATACTGGGCAGGTGCATTGCATCACAGGTAGCCAATCGCAGAGGTAGCACTTACAGTAGAGCACTATAAAGTATGTTTACACCCAACAATCTGATTTCACCCTCATACTATGCTACAGTGGAGTATAGACTTAGGATTTTTAACTGAAGGAATGTTAGGGCTGCTGCAGTTCTACTGCATCTGTATGTAACTAGATACTGAGGTCAATGCTGCTGCTGCTGCAGCTGAGAATAGGCATAGAGTGAGAAGGTGAAGAGTGTTCAACCCCAGGGTAACTTCCAGGAAGTACATGAGCCGGAGATTGTAGCACATTAAAGGGTGGACAGGAACATACTACAAGAACTCACTGAACTCTGCCACCCTCAACTCAGACCCAGAGACAAAACAGGGGAACCCATCCCAGTGGAAACAAAGGTATGTGTACCTCTTAGGGTATTAGCTACAGGTACATTCCAAAGACCAATTGGGGACATAATGGGGGTCTCAAAGCGATCAGTATGCAGGGTAATTCACCAGTTCCTGGATGCCATGCTACTACATGCCAGTGAGCACATTTATTTTCTCCACACCCCTGAGGAGAAGTCCAGCAGCATGCAACACTTCTACCATCTAGCACACTACCCTGAGGTATTGGGTGCCATAGCTTGCACTCATGTACACATCAAGACATCACCCGGTGAGGAGGGTATAATCTACATCAGCTGCAAAGGGTATCACTCCAACTGCCAGATCATGTGCAATGCCCAAGGCATTATCGTGAATGTGTGTGCTGGCAGCTGTGGCAGTTATCATGACTCACACATCTGGCATGCATCACAGCTGTACCAGATGTTTGCTGGGGGGGACATCCCAAATAGCCAATTACTGGGGGATGCTGGCTACCTACTGGAACCCTGGATGATGTCACCCATCAGAAATGCACACACACCCATGGAAGAATGCCATAATGAGGCACACACACAAACTAGGAACATCATAGCGCATGTGTTTAAGCTGCTAAAGGCATGGTCTCGGTGCCTTGATATATCTGGTGGAGCCATACAGTACTCTCCAGCCAAATGTGCACAGATGTTCACAGTATGTGCCATGCTACACACTATGATTCTGTGGAAACAGCTGCAGCCGAATCAGCAAAGGGAAGGGATACACAGCACAACACCAGTGCCTAGATCCCCACAGCCACTCTCACAGGGGGACTTGGAGACGGAAACCCCAGAGGATGTTCCTGTAGGCAGATGTAGGCATGCCCAGTATGCCCTGGCCTTGGCCAAGAGACCATACATAGCACATGCATTGGCAACCTAGGGCCCCAGGAACTGACACCTTACTCTGACTCTCATACAAATAGTAAAACTGATGCCAGGCAACTCACACAACCTGTACCTAATCATGTATTGGCTGTGTACTGCATACATCAGACAGAGTCAGCCTTAAACTACAACTCTGTGAACTACTGCGTTCAAAAGGTAAGTCACTCACCTACACAACACTTGTAAGGAGTATTGTTATATGCTAGTGTATGCATGGATAGGCTGCATGTATGGAAGGGAATATAGTCGGTTATTTGGAGAGATGTAGTAGCCACATGGGACTACAGATATCCAGTCCAGTAGTATGTGTTCCATAATATTCAATAGGCCTCATGGTTGGAATATTCTCTACAGCAGTTAAGGGGATGTTAAAAAGTGGGGTCACATGATATCTGCACTACTGCCTATGCCAGTGATCCCATACAACTGCTGTAACAGTAAGTCTGCAATGATATATCAGCAGACCAGCCAATTCCAGGGCTGTGATATAGAACCTGGCCACATGTTGTATGTCTCACATAAAGTAGGGGTGACAATGTATGTCTGTATGCTGTTGATAGTGTGAGGAATGACATGTGTCTGTCTGGCAGCTGGTATGGGTCACTTGGCTAAGGACTTTAGCATGGGTAATGGTGCTGATGGTTTGAATCTGGCAGCATCTGCATCTTTTGCATGTGAGGTACCTCTATGGTGGTACTCCAACAGACAGTTACACCCCTCAATATTTTACTGCAAGACAGTTGGACAAATGTAGAGAGAATGGGGGGACAAAGGGCCAAATCTACAGGCAGACATTACAAATGATGAACCTAGGAGGTGACTAGTATAACAGCAGGTTGCAACAGAACAGAATAGCTGCAGGATGTAAAGGCTGTTACTTAAATGTGTAAGTATTTAGTACAATTCATTGACTGCATTATACAATATTACACCAGAACACCAGAAATGTATGACGAACTGACCAGACATATGAGGCAAAATGCTGGACATTCTGCAAAAAGATGTACACTGAGAGGTATGCAGGCTGTCACCCTGTATGGGGTGTTACATTATGTACCCCAGTCACATATTAAGTAAACCACACAGTCGGGGAATACCTTGGACAATTTCAAGGAAGTGCTGTACTGCAGAAACAGGTGCAGCAGCCAATGTCTGCAACACACAAAATACCTGACCGGAGTACAGGTAGCTGTGGCCTGGAGTCACCTTGTATGTACTGACAGTCCCACTGGGCATGCTCTTACACTTAGCTAACTTGAGCGCACGTCTGTTGCCTCTTCCTCACAAAGACCTGCTATGTGGAAATACGACTGCACATACAGACAGCTACATATACATATCTGTCTGCCCCTATCCCCCTCACACATGATTAGTGTATCTATCAGTATGTATCACATATACATGATACTGATAAATATGTCGCTATATAAATTACAATGATACATAGACTCTCCACATATATCCACCTAACACATTTACATGCTGTACACACACAGCAACAGTTAAGGAGACATCCCCACTATACACATTGATATATATATATATATATATATATATATATATATATATATATATATATATATATATATATATATATATGTGTGTGTGTGTGTGTGTGTGTGTGTGTGTGTGTGTGTGTGTGTGTGTGAGGGGGGTGGGGATGTAAGAATGTCCCCACATACCCTTGGAATGCTGAGGTTATCTGCATGTACATATCACAACAGTTGTCAGAAGGAACCAGATCAAGGCCACAGCAGTACTTATTTCAGTCACCTACAGACTCCTGTGCCTGCAGAATGCCATCTTGTAGACAAACACATATGAGCAGGTGTTGTAATGTACAATGGTTTTAATGCATGCCTTGGACAGGCCATATTGTCCCTGGCCATGTTTGCCTATCTAACTGCAACCAACCACATATGGCCATACTGCTAACTGTATGCACATAGTAGGAATGTTAACTGGTACCCCACTCCTAGGGCACTAGATACAAAAACAGTGCCAAGTAATATCACTCTCCAGGTCAGACATGCTGTCCAACACAAGTTTACTTTGCATACTCCACAAGTACTGTGTCAGCAATCGCATATGCAATAGACATAACCTATGGTGCATGTGATAAATACTGTGAGATATAATGTGTAATACTAGATAGGTAGGGGTTTTCATCTCACATTAGCCAACTCTGTGCATGTAAATATATCCCCTTTCTGCACTACAGACATTCCGATATGGGCTATCTCTGTGAAATGGTTATGCATTTTATGGCTTTGTGAATAGCTGCTCGCCTCTACATTGCCCTCCTCAACAAGGCCTGCTGATGTTATCCACCTTAATAGTGTTGGCAGACAGTCTAATACCAGATAAACTCCATGGCTTATGTGATAAGTACAGCGAGCTCTAATGTGTGATAATAGATATGCAGTGGTCCTAATCTCACATCAGCCAGCTATAGTGTGTGATAGTAGATAGGTGGGGGTCCTAATCTCACATCAGCCAACTGTGTGTGTGCAAATATATCCCATTGCAGCACTTACAGACATGTCATATGGGCTATCTGTGTACAATGATTATGCATTTTATGGCCCGGTGTCTAGTTGCTGTCCCTAAATTGCCCAACTCTTCATAATCATAACTGATGTCTGTCACCTGTCTGACTTGGACGCAGGATATTTGTAGATGTGTCGACTCCATCATGACAACTTCTAGATTTGTATGTTCACAAAACCCAGGTGACACGTAGCAAGTGCAGTAGACCTTATCACAAATATGAATGCATGATTACGCTGACTGCACCCATTGTCCCTGGTATGCTGTTCTGCACATATGCACTTAGGTAGTTATGCACTTATGCTACTGTACCTTGCTGACATCATATTTCTGATGTACTGCCATGCCATCTTGTGCCACTGTATTGTTGCCATGTGTCCATGGTTT
Organism: Protopterus annectens; assembly: GCF_019279795.1. Classification (NCBI taxonomy): domain Eukaryota; kingdom Metazoa; phylum Chordata; order Ceratodontiformes; family Protopteridae; genus Protopterus; species Protopterus annectens. The sequence continues at coordinate 1,896,087,966 of NC_056733.1, read as the reverse complement.
GTCCCCTCAGACTCCAGAGGTCTGTGACACATCTGCCATTCTGTAACACTACTGCCATTCCAACATCATGCACCAAAGATGCACAAAGTGTGATGTGTTGACATGACAGATGTCAGCATACAGTACCTGTTGTGGCCCACAACAAATGTCATGGCAAAACAATACTGAACTATACAAGTACATGCTAAGTAATGTGGACACCATGTGCATCAGATACATAGTAGCATTTCCCTGCATCAATGGCATGGATGGCAGGGATGTGGCATGGATATCATGGCATGCACAGGGTGTGGTTTGGGGGTACTGGAGGCTTAAGCTGTGCCAAACAGTTGACAGCATGTGTGAGAGTCAAGAAGGGCTGTGGGTAAGTTGGGCAATGGAGAGGTGCTGTGTGTGTCTGTTGGTGACCTGTATGTCACAGCGCCATTTGAGTGTGTGTGTGTGCACACAGTCAAGCCCAGTGCTAGCCCTACACATGTGTACGTTGGACAGCTATGGACCATACATGGAAGAGTGGACAGTTCACCATTTCCAGCCACGAACACAGGAACTGGCTTTTCCAGAAGTAGCACTGGCCCCACCATGCCTAAGGTCAGATGTTGTGCTAGTACCTGACAGTGACTGCTGTCTGCTGGGGCTGTTTCCCCCATTGGACCACTCAGGACCATGTGCACATGGCCTGACACATAAAGGTGTGGACAACACACTTCCTTTTGTAGCACTGGAGGTACTACCACTACAGAAGTGTGAGTGTGGATGACCACATGGACACTCAGCAGATGGTGTTGCTGACCTACGTTCATGTGTCTAATGCATAACTCCAACCAGATGTTCCAGCACAGACAAAGTGCAGTCCAAGACAGACACTGTCTTAGCCCACCATCTGTCCACTGCATCAGTGAACCGATCCAGGGTGTCCCCAATACAGTGTAGGTTGTCCCCAATGCAGGGGAGGCAGTCACAGATGTCAGACTCTGCTACGTCCATAACCCTAAGCAGCCATCTGGTTCTGCATTCAGGACATGCTTGTGCCTAGATGATTGCTTGAAACATGCGCTGAGTGCCCGGTGATGTGACACCTGCAAAAGGTGGTGGATGGACAGCAGTCCTCCTATGAGCACCCCTTTTAATCTGCCTGTGTGGGATTTTGCCAGGTCTCTGGCAATGGCCAGTGTCTACACTCACTGGCACCATAGTTGTCACATTGTCCTGTTCAAGTTCACCGCTCTCTGACTGTCCAATATTTGTGGCCTTTGGGGACTGGGTATGTGTAGGCATACTTACTGTGTGCGGTAATAATGGGGGCAGAAGAGGGATGTCAACCTCTGGGATAGAGTCAGCCTCCAACAACCCCACTTTTGCCTCACTATGGCCGCCATCATCATCATAGTCCAATGAGACACTGACATCAGGTTGTGATGGGGACAGACCCCAAACCCCCTGTCACCTGTGAAAACAAGACAAACGCAGTACATTACACTGCACTTTTATGTAAGGTAATCCACACAGACTCATACAAATGAGGATCCACAACTGCATTTCCAATCTCACATCTTCTCATTTCCAGTACCATGCACAACAGGTAACCTCACAACAATATACACAGACAAGTCAAGCCCTTTATAACATGCACTTCAGCCACAATCCAGTTAAAGTTGCCAGTACAATCTGCCTGTATGTCATGTCATTTGACACTATATGTGATAGAACTACACATAAAACCCAGTATACCTATCTTGATAATGATATGCCAGGACTAGTGTCACTGCCTCAGATATGTACCATCTCCCTTTTGCATTTTAAAAGTCATCTTGGAGTAACTCACTCATGTTTACCAGGTTGTGTAGCCACTCATAACTATAAGTACAAACATGCGATGGTCATTGAAATACATACCTGTGTTATCCAGTCTATGAACCGTAGTTAACTGTTCCAGAATGGAACATACAAATATACTTCTCTGGCTAAACACATTTGTACATAGGGCAATATGGCAGCCTTTAACTTTCATAGGGTGTATATGATCTACAAAAAACAGTATCACACTTACCAGCTACAGGACCATGGACTTGGGCTATACCTGATGGACCTATGAAAAGGTGAGGGAGAGGTTTTGTCAGCACTACCAAATGTTGGAGCATTACAAGGTAATATGTGAATATCTCGACATGTACAATAGCTACTGTGATACTGGCTGTATTGCAGACATTCTAAGTATGTGTGCATAACTGAGCATAAACCCCAACACCATCCCCAAAGCCATTAGACCTGACACCCATGTACAGGTATGTACATCCTGCCACAATGACTGAGACATTATTACAATGGCGAACACATTATGCTTACATGGATGCTCCTCTGGTGTAGACACTGTGGCATCCAGTTCCATGATGTATGGTGTGATGGATGCCTGGGAGCTGTCATGTATTCCTAGGTTTGCCAGGAATTCCTCTGTGGCTGGGAGGGGTTGTTTTATTGCAGGCCCTCCATCAGTGGTGGTGTAATCCCTGGCAACAATAGCTGCTCTTTGTCATGCAGCATTCAGCATGTCTGTGGCCTGGTGTCAGGCCTGATCATAGGTTCTGTCCTGCTGGCCAATCTGATTGACATCCCGCATGTGGTCTTCTCACAATGCTGCCCACTGTTCCAAATTATGCCTCCCCCTGGACAATAAGATCTGCTGGTGCTGTCTCTGTCCATCCACTATTATGTCATTCTGCACATCTGAGAAGGGGGCATATCTTCTGTGGTACATGGTTCCTGAATGACAACAGAAGGGGAACAAATTACCAGGACTAGATACGTGGATGTCCACTATGTACAGATCTTGCACACCCATAATGGCCTGCACTATCTACTGTTCCCTCACGTCATACCCCACAGTATGGCAATACACTACCTGTGTAGATACCACCAAGATAGTAGCAATACTGAGGTATATCCCTGTGTGTAGTGACAGATTCTGCTGTATGTTCCTACACCAAGCACTGTGGTCTACTGTGGTTTGTCCCCTATGAGCAAACACCTACTAATATATCATACAGCCACTGCCAGACAGATAGCAGTGTGCTATTGCAACCACTATATGGGGACAGTCCAGCAACACCAGTGTGCCATAATGACAGAAATCAATGCAAACCTACTGTAGTATATGTTCCCTGTAGGCATCATAGCTCTCAATTATACAGATGCTTGCAGAATGTCAAGATATTTGCCTCATAGTTTTGGTTACTTCCACACAACATTGTAGATTTCTGAAAAAAGTTTGGCCAATTATTGATAGTTGATGTCAGAAAACAAAGATGGACATATGAGTTTAAGATGTCATAGGTTCATAGGTCCATAGGTTCATACTAGGCTATCTGCCCTAGGGCATTTATAAGCCTAGCCAGAGTGTGTTTGGCTTTCGCCACCCATTTTAAATTAATTTTGCTATGCCCTTTTTAGAGGTTAGTATACTGTGCCTCTGTCTAACAGTGACACAGAAGTGATACCCGGGGTAAACCTATGATCCCCCATCCACTCATCAAGATTCCTCTTGAAGAGAGTCAATGAGGGACTCTGCCTAACCTGGACTGGGATTTTATTCCAGAGTGAAGGGAGCCTCTGGGTTATGAATCTGTCCCTCCAGCATGTCCTATTTATTTCAGTGCTAAGGTTCAAGTCTCTCGAGCGTAGCTTGATGGGATTTGGATTTTCTGAGGTGCAGCATGTCCATTAATTCCGGGTTGGACATGGCTTTATATGTCAGGCACAGATTGCCTCTGAGCAGGCGGTATGCCACTGAGTAGAGCTGGAGTTTCTTTAACCGGGCAGCATATGGCATCTGTTTGAGCCCTTTGATCCTCTTGGTGAGGTACTTTTGGGGTCTTTCCAGTTGCTGCAGGTGTCTGGTAAGGTACATCCCAAAGGGGCATTGTACTCAATTATGGGCCTGATGAGGGATGAGTAAAGAGGCACGATGACCTCCCCTGATCTAGATGTGAATCCCTTCATGATTAGGTGGGCTATATAAAATATTTTTCTAACCACTTTGGCCACGTGGTTGTCAAATGAGAGATTGCTAACAACTTGGGTGCCCAGGTCCCTAATTACTTCTTCCATTTAATGGATTACCACTTATGTGGTAATTTGTGGGCACTTTGTTTTGCCATAGGGGATGACTATACACTTTTTGGCGTTTAGCTTGAGGCCATGGCTCTGGCACCAGTTGTCTGTTTCTATGAGGCCCTTTTGGAGGATGCTTGTGTCGGCTGGAGAGTCGATTATGGTGCCCAGTTTGCAGTCATCTGTGAACTTGGTCAGCCACAGTCCTTCCGTGTTGGCCTGTACCTCTGAGAAATATATACTGAACAAGAGAGGTCCCAGGGCTGAGCCTTGTAGGATGCCACTTGTAACTGGTTTGGAGTCTGACATGGCTCCAGCAATTCTAACCATGTGGGTTCTGCGCTTGAGCAAGTTTGCAACCCATCTAGTGACATACGGGTTTATATTTAAGCTGGTGAGCTTATCTATAATGCCCGAGTGGGGTATTGTATCGAAGGCTTTTGCGAGGTCCAGGTAGGCTGTGTGGACCACCTTCCCCTCGTCAATGGCCTTGGTGACTGTTTCAAAGAAATCAACCAGGTTTAAAAGGCAGGATTTGCCCTTAACAAAGCCGAACTGGGTAGGATCCAGTGTCTGTAGGTCCCCAATATCTTTATTTATAAGGTCCTTGATGATCCTTTCCTTAGCTTTGCAGACCAAGCTAGTCAGGCTTATGGGGCGATAGTTTCCAGGATCCATTGAGGCACCACCTTTGTGGAGAGGGACCACCATTGCTGCACGCCACTCTTTGGGTACATATCCTGTAGTAAGGCTGAGATTGAACAGTAATTTTATGTTTGGGTTTAGCTCTTCTTGGAGTTCATGTAGGATGCAGCCTGAGACACCGTCATACCCGTCAAAACACAGATATGCTACTGTGATATCTGTTATTCTATTAACTTTCTTACTTAGTACGAGCAATAGTTACAATGTCCCTAATTTTGGGCCTTTGTCCCTCCTTTAATTATGGGTTTGTTCAGATATCTTGCTGTAACAGATTGACAGCTATGTTAAGCATAGCTCTCAACCAGACAGGGAACAACATAAACAGATCATGGATGTAGCCAAGAGTATATCAGGGACAATCAGGGCCACATTTAAAATTTTAGAACTATTTATGTGAGATGATGACAGAATGAGAAGTGGTGAATTAGTGTACATCGTCTGATTTTAAAGGTGTATAAACCCATACTTATTGTCACTATGTTTTATGTGTAATTAACTAGCTTCCCTACAATAGCCAGCCATTGTAGGAGGGAATAAGGGGGGAAGAGCAAAGATGCAAGTGGAAATCAGGGACATATGAGAGACATGCCTGTAGGTGTTGTACAGCTGACTGTCAATGACATGTCATTACCATAGATCTAAGACAGGATTACTGCTGTGATTCATATTCCCCATACCGCCATCTTCCCATCTGCATCCTGTTATATGGAGAAATCAATTACATACCTGGTTGGGTGCAGTACTTCATTGTTGAACTTTGCTGCCGGTAATGTTTTGAACATATGCTCTCTGTGTGAGGTAAGTTGCATACAAACCTGTTACCCATAACCAACTGCTTGCCTTTTTAAGGTACTGCTCATTATCAGGTAATCACTTCTGCACCAGTCTGTGGCTCTGATATGGTAACTGCAGCCAAAACAGTTGAATTGCCCAATCATTAGCCAATGATATGCCACTACAGTGCAATATAAAAGGCCTTCATGTAGACCTGGGCACCTTTCTTAGCTGTTAACATAGACAATACTGAGGTGTGGAGACTACAGCATTGCAGAGCGTAGGTACCAGGACTGTTAACTGTACAGATGCATGCAGCATGTCCACAGTTTTGCCTCATATGTGTGGTCAGTGTCCCATGACATTGTGGCCATATGGCAATTCAATGGTAAACATTGTAGGTTGAAGTCAGTAATGGAAGACACACATTTGTGTGTCAGACTTCATACCCCTCAGAATATGCATGCTAATGCAATATATGTTATTGTATCAACTTACTATCACTGTAGGAGCAAACTGGAAAATATGTCTCAATCTCTGGACCATTGTCCCCCGATTAAATATGGCTGTGTCTGGATTCGTTGTACTAGGGGGTTTTGAGGTTTTCTAGGTCTGTAGTAGCTAACTGTACATACAGGTGTGTGCGCTACAGGTTGAAGCTGCAGCCTAGAACACATGGGGGGAGTGCAAACACTTTGAAGGACAACAAGCTAAACAAGTAACTGTGGCAGCTGTGGCAGCCCTGTCATTATGCAACAGTGCCAATAACACAGTAGTAGGTGACATATATTTGTGCTATATGGATATGTGCAGTGTGTCTTCACCTGCAGGCCTTTGACTTGCAAAACTGGATTGTAGTTCATTAATTAGTAGTAACCTGTGCAGATAAACATTGCATGACTCAGTCATTAATTGCTGTCTTTACTATAATGTAATTGCACTGCAAAACAAGACTGGAGTTGAACCCAGAATTGTGTGTGGAAAAATGTACTGCATGCAAGGTATTTAACAGACTGAGCTACTGAGTCACTGCTACAACAGGTGTATTTGCAAGGTATATGTGCAGACATACAGTATATAACACACGTTGTCTGCATCCATCAGTATGTGCGTAACTTTCTATGGCTGTAGTTCTGCACCAAGGTCCAAGTTGAACATGTTCTTGCCAATATTGCCTAACAGGTGTCTTTCTACATGTTGCTTATACAAGGGCACATTTACCTGTTATCACAGACCTCACTTACAGCCATTTTTATATCTTTGCCTGTATAGTGGTGTATTATTGCACCAGAGTCCAAGGACCACTCCCATTTTCCCATTAATTTCTAATTCCAGTTTACGCAATGCACAGTGGCATGCAGCTCCACTGAGACATGCCCAATGACTGTAAATGGCAATCACTATGTTTTGATGCAAACATCTGTTTTAATTAAGATCTGTGTGGTGGGTTAATGCAGTATATTGCAGGTGTGATGGACTTGGTTTTGACACATGGCATAGGTGTTTATTTTGTACATGTGATTTACAATGTTAAAAACACATATACTCATTACAGCCCTATTTAGCTGAGCTATGCGAAGCTGCCCGATGTGGTGCAATGTGCAGCTCAGTGCTAAATAAAATAAAGAAAAGAAAAAAGAGGAGATAGGAAAGTGGTGAAATGAGGGCAAGCAGGGGGAAAAACATAGTGAAAGGCAGGTAAAGGTGTGCAGGAAAAGTGTAGAAAAGAACCATAGCTATCCATTTCTTGTACAGCAACAGCTGTGCACTTTGACAGATTTTGTAGATGAGTTTGAACTCTCAAACCCCAGAGAGTGGGGTGAGGACAACATAACTGCATTATCAATCTAACTGGACCAAATTACTTGTGTCAAGTGGACATGGGTGTGAAATGGAGAGCTATGTATGGAGTGATTTTTGTTTGTGGGACAGGTACCCATTTTTTATTTTATTAAGCTGAGAGTGGAATGTTGGGGAAAGGATTTAAGTACATGTGGGGAGGTAAGATGGATAGGAGTGGATGTATTTCCAGACAGACAAGACAGCAGACAGGGGTGGTGGGTGACATGAGGTTGGTGAATACCTTGGATGGGGAGGGTATTGTGGAATCCAAGTCGTATATGCCTTAAGACGGCAGTAGCATGACTCATGTCCCAACCATGGGACTGTAAACACTGCTCCTTCACTGCATGAGGGTGGCTGTGCTGGAGACTGGCCACCAGGGTGAGGCTGCCCCAACAGGTTGGCCAGTATGCCCTCAATCTGATGCAGGTGGTGTTCATAGCTCTGATGAATAATTCTGCACACTATGACCAACAGTTCAGCCTGGGTGACAATGCCCCCACTGCCGCCACTCCCAAGAGGAGGCCAGGTCCTGTTGCCTGAGGTGGTCCTATCCAAAGCTGCAGGTGATGCAGGGGCAGCAGATGGGGTACCACCGGTCTGGGTCCCAGATGTGCTATGACCCAGTGCCACAGATGGTTGAGGCAAGGTAGGCGGATCACCCAGAACCAGCCTACCCTGACATGTTGTAGTAATGGAGTTATAGCTATCATTTTCAGTTAGATGTGAACAAATCATTGTTAGTTACAATAGCATGGCAGAAAAACTGGAAATAACCCAATTACATGCCAATGTATATTATGTGAAACACAACAATAAATAACAAAACAGTCAGTATGTTAGCAGCATGCCAGTAACAATTAAAGCATAATGCCAACAAAATAAGTAATTCAACAAGATATGTTAATATAGAACCATTATAAAACAAAACAATAATAAAATACATGTCCAAAAATAGTTAATGTAGCAATGTATGTTAATAGTAAACCATAACCAATGAATAACAATAAGAAATAAATGAAGATTAGGAGTGGGGCAAGAGAGAGAAAACAGTCTATTAGTAACATTTCCGGTTATTTCTTTCACAACAGTACTACTATCTACTCTACAGGTCTGTATTTTGTTTATGTGTACAATGACTACAAGTCTCCTATAGGTGATGTAGCATGTACATACCTCTCAAGCTATTTGCATGGGACACTATGGGTCAAGCAGTAACAACTGCTAGCACATAACTACACAGAACACTTGCACATCAGGTGGACCTATATAACTACCAAGGTGTCCTGTGGGCTGATTTGGTAATACTTTGCAATCTAGGTAATCATTTCCATGGTAATCCTGTGACACATGGTCTATGCACTACTAATTACATAGCATGAAATCGTGACACTTGAGAGACAAGTATGTGTACAGTGCAGACACTAAACAAATGCCATGCCTTGGTTGGCGGGCATGGGAATAGAACTCAATAGCAATGACTGCAGGGGACATCTGCAGAGGGTATATTAATTGACTGCAGCAACTTGTAACAGACAATCCAGGCATACAGCCATACCGAGATTACACATTGTATTTTTGAATGAACATTGGTGATAAGGTCTATATTAGAACATTCGAAGTTTCAAAACTTCGAATGTTCTAATATCGACCTCTATTCAGTGAAAGCTGAAAACATCGAACATACAGAACAGCGAATTTTTTCCTAGGGAAAAAATTTGCTGTTCCAAAACACATACACACAACACAAGCACACCAAACAAACAGCAATCCACACACATACACCTAAAATCTTACACCTAACCCTACACTAAACTATACACACACCACTAACTATCCACTTACCTTAACCCACACCCTAACCTTAAGGTCAGTCACTATCACACACTCACCTCACCTGCACCCTAATCCTTACTCACCTACCCCGCCCTAACCCTCATGTCCACACAATCACACACTTACCTGACCCGTGCCCTAACCCTCATGTCCACACAATCGCACACATACCTAATCCACGCCCTAACCCTAACTCACCTAACCTGCCCTAACCCTCATGTAAACACAATCGCACACATACCTAACCTGCACCCTAGCCCTAACTAACCTAACCCGCACTCAATCGCACACTTACCTGAACCTGACCCCGTAACTTTCCACCACTGCGCTGAAAATACTGAAGCAACAAAAACAGACAACCAAATTCTTTCCCTAGGAAAAAATTTGGTTTTATGTTGCTTCAATATTTTCAGCTTTCGCTGAATAGGGGTCGATATTAGAACATTCAAAGTTTTGAAACTTTGATGTTCTAATATAGACCCTTGCTGATGAACACATTTTTGCTAATAATTTTAACAGTCTGTGGCATCCAAACACAGAATTATCTACTCATAATATGGGCTACCTCATCCATTTACCTGTAGTTCCTGTGGAGAGAATTTGTGAGCATTATGTGACTGCTACTGTAATATGTACTGGTACATACCACTGGATTTGAACCCTGGACTGTGTGTAACAAAATTAAATGTATACAGAGCATTTAACAAACTGAGCTTCTAAGTTACTACTGATTAACGACTGACTGATATTTGCCTAGAGCTCACCTAGAACCATAATATGACCTGGTATTGCTACTACAGTGTTATACTAGACTGCAGTGACAGTAGAACACGCATGTATGAAATACAAGAATAACACAAATATTAGGTAAGCTACAATTCAATATCATATCAGTGAAGTCATCAAACAATATCAGCTCATGGAGTGGGCTACCTCACCCATATATCTTTATTACCTGAGCTCTGTGGATGGCAGAGCATTATGTGACAAATGCTGGCCTAGAGGCAGCCTTGAAAAGTACTTATATGAGTTAATCAATACAATTTGCAGCCATTAGATTTGCATTCTACAGCTAATACAGTGTTATACTTGACTGCAGCTCTTTACCTTATAGCCTCAATGCATACAGCTCTACTCTGAGCATCCAAGTGCTCCAGATTATGCAGAGCACTCTGCATTTAATGATGAGTGAAGCCAGTGTTCCACTGTTCTGCATTTAACAGCTGTGGCTCCGCTGCATGCATTCTGATTGGTTTGTGTACCGCAATTACTGCCAATCGGCATTGCGGTATACAAACCAATCCATAGCTGTGCTGCCCTTCCACATTACACATCACTGGCTGTGCTCTACAGTTTTTGATTGGCTCGTACACCGCATTTACAGCCAATCGTGAATGCTGTGTACGAGCCAATCAGTTAACGCTTTTCAGGACAGGAGCCAATGAGAGCTCACCAATACAGGTCGATCACATTCTGCTGTGGATTGAGTATGTTGGGACTAGGACTCGGAAGCCAGGAGAGGAGTCAGTAAGCTGAAGGGACTTCAGGGGCCTTGCTTTGGTGGATAAAGATCGGTCAGATGGATTACTAGAAGGCTGAGGTTTGTGTTTCTGCCTGCTGGACAACCGGGGCTGATCAGATCATCATTTTGGATTATATTTCATGCTGTGTGGAGACTGAGTCTGTGGATTATAGGCAGAGGTAAGTGCTTTATAAATGTAGCTGCAATGTTACCTCTGCAAGAATTTCTATCCTTGAGATCCTGTATGCTAGCAACTTTCTAAGTTTATAAGAGCAATGTTTAGTGTCTCTATTTTTGTGTTGCTTGTCCCTGGTATGTCTGTTGTATACCAACACAGATCCTGTTATTCTAGAAATATTTCCAAGTTTATCAGAGCAATATTTCTATGTTTATAAGAGCAATATTTAGTGTCTCTAGTTTTGTGGTGCTTGTCTCTAGTATGTCTGTTGTATGCCAACACAGATATTGTTATTCTAGCAATATTTCCAAGTTTATAAGAACAATATTTAAAGTGTCTCTATTTTTGTGTTCTGCTTGTCCCCTTAGTATGTCTCAAAGTAATTGCCATATCTTTGAGAAACTCTATGCCAACACAGATCCTGTTATTCTAGCAACTTTCTAAGTTTAGAGCAATATTTACTGCCTCTATTTTTGTGCTGCTTGTCCCTAGTATGTCCAGTGTATGCCAACATAGATCCTGTTCTAGCAATATTCCAAGTTTATAAGCGTAATATTTCTAAGTTTATAAGAGCAAGTGTCTCTATTTTTGTGATGCTTGTCCCCCTATTACATTGGGCTTTGTCCAAATTTCTTGCACTAAGAGGTTGGGAGGTATGTCAGGATGGATGTCAGAAGTGAGTTATTTATAGTAATAAGATGCTTTAAAGTAGACAGGATGCTGTTTAACTTGGTCTAACTAAAATAATTTGTACAACTTGTAATGTCGGTTTAGAAAATATAGTAAATGTGAATTTTATTTTTGTAAAGTGCTGTTTCATTTACTTACGGTGTGTATATGGTATTGCAGATTATAAAACAAAGATTTTGGATCTGAGAAGTGTTTTATTGAATTTTGCAGATGCTCTATCATGCCCCATGGCAATGGCATGTTTCACTCAATGTGAACATAGGGTGTTCCACATTTTGACCATTTGTCACACATTGTTAAGGTTTGGGTTCCACATTGGCCTCTTAAGAGATTGAGACCTACGGCTCTACTACAATGGTTATGGTGACACAATCCTGATGTAGACCATTTTCCTAGGTATTATAGGTATTGTTTCATGTTTTATTGCACTACAGTTGGCATTATTTATTCATTGCAATACAGCTCTAATTCCACATCTATTACACTACAAACATTATTGCATATATGTTCATGCAGTTATTGGTAATTTCTCATGTTTTTACTGCACTACATTTGCATTTTTTATTCATTGCAATACATCTCTAATTCCACATGTATTGCAATACAAACTTTATTGTATATACTTAATTGCAGTTACTGGTATTGTTTCATGTTTTTATTGCAGAACAGTTGGCATTATTCCTTTATTGCAGTACAGCTCTAATTCCACATGTATTGCACTACAGACTTTACTGTATATACTTTCATGCAGTTATTGGGTATTGTTTCATATTTTTATTGCAGTACAGTTGGCATTATTCATTTATTGCAACACCACTCTAATTCCACATTTATTACACTATAACCTTTACTGTATTTACCTTATTGCAGTTGATGCTTTACTTTCTCTTACTTACTTTACTACAGTTAGCATAATGCATCCATACTCACCACACTCACAGTGCAACCTGGCCAAGTGTGCAACTCAACATTGGGAGCTCTCTCGGCTGCAGTTGTTGGGAGAAAAGCACACCATTATATATACCAACTTTGCAGACATTCAGATTGCATATTGTAAAAACAGAGGTAATGTTACTTACATATTTGTGGGGCATTCCCTGCCCGAGCTTCTTTCAGCATTTCAGGTCTTCATTGTGATGACACTGCTCACCTGTGTGAGGGATACCAGTAACACTAATGAGTTCTCCGTCCAGCTGGTCTCAGGCCTCCATCTTACACTCTGAACCCTGGAAGCCTTCCTGCAGCAGCTGGTCATCCTGGTATTTAACTAGGAGTCCAACCATGACTCTAGACTCCAGAATGCCCCAACACTGCACCTGAAGGAGAGCACCTTTACCAACACCAGCCATAGTAACTGTCAGAGAAAGAACTCCATTGGATTCTGCTGTGTTCCCACCTATTGGGCTTAATATAGGCTATTTTCCCACCCTTACACATCATTGGGCAACATTCAAAAAAGTGCTGCATCACTTAGCACCTTGCAAAACAGTATAGCTGATTTAAGAGTTACAAAAACTGGCAGAACCACTGTCTTACTGGAGTTTAGCAGTGCACAAACCAGCCAAGTAGAGATAAGCAGTGCACAAACATTGGCAGGCATTAGCATGTCTATACAGTGTTTAGCAGGTCTAAGCACAGTTGAGCAGAGCTTAGCAGAGTGCAATGGAGCCATCTTTTATAACAAAATGAATAATATGTATATCAAAATTAAATGCATATTTTCCCTTCCATGTATTCAACCCTGGACCTACTGCACATGAAGTTGTAACTCTACCCATTTAGATATGGGGATATTAAGAAATCAGCTATACATTCGCATATACCACTGAGCTACCTATAAGCAGTGTTGAGCACTGAGCCACGCCTCACAAATACACTTAGACACGCTGAAACCCACCTTTAACTAAATAATTAATTACACCTGGTTCTATTTTTTGATGTCTGGTAGGTGTCTGCTATCTTATATGTGAGCACAGCTTGGCATTGCTGTGCTCCATGCTACACAGTGCAGCATGCTTTTAAAAAAAAAAAAAATCAAATAAAACAAAGGAAAAGAAAAAAACATAAAAATAACACAAATGACATTGAAAGGAGTCTCGTTCTCATCTGCAGCCACTGTTACCACTGATTCAATAACCATGTTCCTTGGCTCTCCGTCAGCAATGTGCCATCATTAATATGCATAGAGCACTGCCTAGGGGGAACAGTAACCACAGAAATGAACACATTCCGGGTAGGCTCTACATGGTGTCTACATGGATTTTATCAAATCTTGGGGCTGATTTAAATAAATGTATACATATTAAATGTTTTTTTTTTACAAGCACAAAATCATAAAGTTTTCTTTTTGTATATCATTTATTTTTTACCTTTTACTACTATGAGATTATTGCTACTCTCATTGTTTTTTTATAATAATAAGGGTATGTTTAAGAGTAACAGATGAATGTATTTTTAACTCTTAATGAGTAATTAATTGATATATTGAGTAACTTATTGATATTGATTGTTGCAGTTATGAAATGGGAGTGGAAGTGACGTTTTGTATTCTGAAGAAGTTCTTGTTTGACTTAAGAATGAAAGCACTAAAAAGATACATTCGGCTTCCATGTTTGTTTGGACCATACTTGCATTTTAAATTTGACCTACTTTTGCCATCACTCTTGTGTACATTTTGCTGTTTATAACTTTCAGATAAACTAACGTTATAACAATAAATACTTTTCAAACATTTTTTTATTTTTTTTAAGTATTTCACTGGTGGTGCTACTAATAGAAGAAAGTATTAATTTAATCAGTCTCTTTTTAATTTACAGCCCCGTTCACTTTAACACTAAATTCAAATCTTTAAAATAAATAAATAAAACAAGCAAATAACTATATGTAACACCTAAAGAACATATAAATTCAAAGGCATGAAAACAATATATTAATCTTGACATAGGCGCATATAATTCAGACGGCTAATCTTTATAATAATTCAACCTATTTTTATTTATGAGAAAGAAAAAACTCCTGTGTGCCACTAAACATCATACAAAGAAATATAAATGAATAAACACAGAGAATATCCAGACAAACCACCATGAAGCTGCTAAAATCAATTTTTAACAAAAATGTTAAAATCAGTATAAGTATTTAATCCGCTTCTAGAATACTGTGCAAAAGAGCAAAGGAATGGATAAGTGTTTACAGCATATAGCCTTCTTCAGATCCTAATCCTACTATCAACTTCCCTGTATTTCAATATAAAACACAACCAATTATACATTTGAGAACAGACCAACTCATTCATTAAAGCCAATCATCTCCTTTCAAAAGTAATGCCACCCATTCAATATTGGTTTCAACAGAAGCATTCCATTCAGACCAGGCAATTGGTCCACCCTCAGATTGGCTATCCATTTAACTTCAATGATCTCCATTTTATTTTTATATCCCCTCCTCTTAAATTCTCTCTTAGAATTTCCAACACCATGAACTTAAAAGTGTGTCCCTTATTATCCATAATATGACATGCCAAAGCATTTGTCTTAACACAATTCTTAACATCATTCATATGTCTTAGAATCCTTTCCTTGAACATTCTAATTGTTTTTCCCACGTAGAAGGCAGCGTAATGCTGAAAACGTCCTACGTATACTAGGTTTCTGCTATTACAGTTCGCATGTCCTCTAAACCAATAGTGCCTACCAGTCACTAGTCACTAGTTTTATTAATGTAATTACATGCTTCGCATCTGCACACATAAAAGTACTTTATTTTAATTTATTCTTATTCTTTCAGATCCCATGTTTATAGCATAGAAGTCTTTTTAAATTTTTCCTGTTTCTAAATGTAAAATTTGGTGTTCATATTCATTTTAAGTACTCATCCACTGTTTAAACCGGTCAATACTTTCTGATAATATCACAAATTTTTGCAGTGTCAGTACTATAATTTAAGAGGCATTGGAGATGTTGATCTCTCTCAGTGGAGTCTTGTCTCTTCATCATCTTGCCTCCATTAACCAGATGTCCTGAATAAAATGGGCGTTCTTTGTTTCTTCTCATTTCTACCAGCTTGTTTTCATTTATTTTCACATCCTTATCCTTGTAGCCTCTATCAAAAATGTTTTTTTACTAGCTTTTGTTGTTCTTGACCAAAAACGATATAATCAGTATACAGCCTTAAGATATGAAATAATTGGTTCTCAACTATATTTGTAAAAATATGTCTCTGATGCATTTATTTATTTTATTTTGCATTTGTTAACCGGGAGAGTCCGACTGGATACATGTCCATTTTCAGCGGATGCCCGGGGAGAAAAGCTCCACATGTACAAAAGATGACAATCAATATTCATGGTCACATTGAAAAAAAAAATGTAAAAATTTTAAAAGGTGTTTATGCAGGCTACTGTTATGTAATAGATGATTCTGCCATGTGTCTTTTCTATACGAAGAGGTGACAATAGCTGATGCTGCATCTAAGGTTAATTTCACATCAAGAAATTCAATCTCAGTATTGGACACATGGATTTCAAACTCCGGGAAATTTGTTGTGGTGGAAAAATAAGAAACAAACTCTAATAAAGGTGCTTTTGTACCTTCCCATATCATGAAGATGTCATCCACAAAATGACTATAAAAATATTCTGTCTCTCCAGGGATTGCTGTTACTCAGAACAAATGCTGACTCCCAGTGAGCTAACACCATATTGGAGTAGCTATTGGCACAAGGGGGGGGGGGGCATAGCTACTCTCCACTTCTGCCAGTAAAAGTCATTCCCATAAGAAAATATGTTATTACACTGTATCAATTCCAGCAACATACAAATCCGTCAAGTACTCATACCATCCAATTTGGACATATAAATTCTTCTACTGCCTTTATTCCAAAGTCATCGGGTATCACCGTTGAAAGACAATGGACATCCATAGTGACCATTAAAAGGTCAGAAAAATGTTGATGATTACCCGAATGATGATATAAAGTCTCTAAAAAGTGAGCTGTCTCTCAACACTGTGGGTGCTCTAGGCAAGAATTTTTTTAATTTGTCTTCTATATAAACAGATATGTATTTTGTGACTCATCCTCTCCTTGACACTATAGGCCGCATGGGTCGGTCCATTCTATTTCATGGATATTCAGTAAGCCACTTATTGACGGTATCTGGGGATGTTCCACTTCAAAAAATCAAAAAGTTCTCATGTAATCATTCTGGTTAAGAGCAATTCAGAGACTGTATCCCAAACTCTACCTATTATTCTATTAACTTCTACTTTTGGTATCTTATTATATGTCCTCTCATCCATCAGCAGCTCCTTCATTTTATTTAATTACATATCTGAATCCATTAAAATTACAGCCCCTCCTTTATCAGCTGGTTTGATCACAATATTGTCCCTTTCAATTAACTCTTGTAAGGCTCTTCTTTCATTAAGGCTCAAATTTTGAAAATGTCTATTGGTATTTTCCTGTCATACCGTAGCCACATCTTTCTCACAAAAATGTACAAATAGTTGTATGGCTGGGTGAGACAATGGTACAAAACTGCTCGTTTTTTTATATTTTCCAGGTGGTCTGAAGTCAGTTGAGCCAAACATATTTTTCAGGGTAATATTCTTGCCAAAACACTTGATGTCAATCACAAATTCACTTAACCGAGATTCGAGTGATGGAATAAAGGAAAGGCCTTTTTCTAAAACAGAAAATTGTTCCTTATTTAGTTGGCAATTCAAGATGTTAACAACTAATGAATCTAAAAATATCAGATCTTCTAAGCATTCACTTTTGTCTTCTTCCTTTGTCGACTCCATGATCTGTGTTTCTGTGATTGCCCATGTTTGATGAAATTAGGTATTTGATGAAAAACTGGTGCATGCACAGTACCTTTTTTTGGTCATATACTTATGTCTATCATGGTATATGATTTGACTTCATTTTGATCATATCCATCTTGCATTTACTCCATATCTTGTGTAGCTGAAGAGCTATCAGAAACAAATATATGTTTAGAAGTAGAAGCTACTGCTTTATGTTTCAGATGAATCATTTCAACTGCTATGACATTCTCTTCTATATCTAGCTGAGAACTTCTAGATATTTTATTAGAGCCAATAGGGATAGTAGATTTGACAACAGTCTCTTCCAATATGGTGTTCCTTTTGCCAGGTTGATTCACATTCCTTGGCCAATCAAAAAGGTGTCCCATTTTAAAATCACAGTAATCATGTGTAAGCTTATGATTTTTGATGCTTCTTAATTTATTATCATAGAGATTCAGATTACACTGTAAGGTTTCTAATTTAGAAATACAAGCTTCAGACAGCTCCATATTTTCCATGTCGAGTTGTTTCCTTTTAATTAATTCAACCAATACTTCTTCTGCAGGCTTAAATTACTCAATTAGTAACCTTATATATCGGAAGCTCGTCTCTATATTGAAAGCTTGCCAATGAGCAAGGAGGTCAGGGTAAGTGTTGCCATAAGTTAGCATACACTTAACTCATAGTCATCTTGGAATAATTTGATGGTGCATGCAAGCTTCTAAGTGGAAGCATTGCCACTGCAACCTTTTTAACTGATAGGCCGCATTTTCCACTTCGGTAAATATAGTATCGAAAGTTTCTGATATTTACATCATATTTATTTGATTAGAGGCTTCTGTATCAAGCCTCAGTGAGAGTAAGGGATTACTTTGACTCATCAGAATCACAGGCACGGTCCTATTAACATTGGTATTAAGCAACGGCTTGCTCTTTGCATTGCCATCCAAAGCATTACTCCGATTATTACTTTCAGCTACATATGATAGTAGGAAGCAAACCACTATGTGAAAGAAATAAATCCTACATGTCATTAAAGGTCATCCAAAGGAAATAAAAATGAATATGGGACACACTTTTAAGTTCATGGTGCTGGATATTCTAAGAGAGAAATTAAGAGGAGGGGATATTCAAAATAAAACAGAGATCATTGAAGTTAGCCGATCTCAGGATGGACCAATTGCTTAGTCTGAATGGAGTGCTTTCGTTGAAACCAATATTGAAAGGGTGGTGACCCTATTGAAAGGAGATGATTGGCTTTAATGAAGGAGTTGGCCAGTTCTCAAATGTATAATTGGTTGTGTTTTATATTGAAATACAGGGAAGCTTAAAGTAGGATTAGGATCTGAAGAAGGCTATATGCTGAA
Source organism: Protopterus annectens (assembly GCF_019279795.1). Lineage (NCBI taxonomy): Eukaryota > Metazoa > Chordata > Ceratodontiformes > Protopteridae > Protopterus > Protopterus annectens. The sequence goes on along the minus strand of NC_056733.1, from coordinate 1,896,069,135 downwards.
AGCACTTATCCATTCCCTTTCTTCTCTTTTGCAGAGTATTCTAGAAGCAGATTAAATACGTATACTGGTTTTAAAGTTTTTATTAAACAGTGATTTTTAGCAGCTTTGTCATGGTTCGATTGGATATTCTCTGTGCTTACTTTTATTTATGCACAAATACTTTTAATTTAAGAATACACTACAGTCGTCTTAGATTAACTATATCATTTTCAAATTTATTGCCTAACTTTACAACAAGACGATTTATTAGAGATGCCAAAATAATTTTCAAGTTATTTCTTTATTTTTTTAGTTCACAATCTTCTTTATTTTTTTATTTATTTATTTTTTATTTATGCAAGATTTGCAAACAAAAGTGCACATACTAAAAATACACGCATTAAACGACACAGTGTTTGCCTACTATTTACATGAGTCATTGACAATTAAACAGAGCATTGCTGCAGTCACTGTCAAGGTCTTTACAATGTGTAGCATGGCAGCATGATGTTATCCACATTTGAAACAATGTAAATAGTATAATTACTCAGATATGTCAATTAAGCATAGCATTTCTACAGTCAATGCCCAAGACTTCAATTAAGAATAGCATTTCTACAGTCAATGTACATGGTCTTTACAAAGTGTAGCATGGCAGCATGATGCTATCCACATTTGAAGCAATACAACATATAGGTTCATAGGTTCATAGATAGGTACTAGGCTATCTGCCCGAGGACATTTATAAGCCTAGCCAGAGTGTGTCGGCATTCGCCACCTCATTGATTAATTAACTGATCATCTGTCAAGCAGAGCCAATAAAGTGATCCCAGGGGTGTATTTTCTGTTGCGCTTCCACTCGTCAACATTTCTCTTGAAGAGTGTTAGTGAGGGGCTCTGCCTGATGTAATTTGGAATTTTTTTCCAAAGCATGGAGAGTCTCTGTGACAAGAATCTATCCCTCCAGCATGTTCTATTTATAGTGGTGGCAAGGTTTTGCTCACTAGAGCGCGTGGCTCACAGTGACTTGGATTTCTTTAGGTGGAGCATGTCCATCAATTCTGAGTTGGACATGGCTTTGTAAGTCAGGCAGAGATCACCTCTGAGTAAGCGATATGCCACTGAGTACAGCCAGAGTTTTGTCAGTCAGGCTGCATAGGGCATATGTTTGAGGCCAGTAATCCTCTTGGTGAGGTACTTTTGTGGTCTTTCCAGCTGTTGGAAGTGTCTTGTGAGGTACATCCCAAATGGGGCATTGTACTCTATGATGGGTCTAATGAGTGACGTGTAGAGGGGCACTATAACCTCTTTATTTCTAGATGCAAACCCTTTAGTAATTAGATGAGTCACATAGAAGGATTTCCTAATTACTTTGGCAATATGATTGTCAAAGGAGAGATTACTATCTATCTGTGTCCCCAGATCTCTTATTACCTCTTCTGTATTAAGGGGGCTGCCACCTATGTGGTAATTCATGGGTGTTTTGTTTTTCCCAAATGAGATGATTATGCATTTTTTGGCATTTAGCTTGAGGCCATGACTTTGACACCAGGTGTCCGTCTCAGTAAGACCCTTTTGGAGAATGTCCGTGCCAGCCAGAGAGTCAATTATGGCTCCCAGTTTGCAGTCATTGGCGAACTTGGTTAGCCCTAGTTCTCCCGTGTTTGCCTGTACTTCTGAGAAGTATATATCGAACAGTAAGGGTCCCAGGACCGAGCCTTGTGGGACACCACTTGTGACTGGTTTAGAGTTGGACCTGGAGCCCACTATTCTTACCATGTGAGTTCTGTCTGTAAGCCAGCTGGCAACCCATCTCATGATGTAGGGGTTTATGTTCAGGCTGGTGAGTTTTTATGTAATACCTGAGTGGGGAATGGTGTTGAAATCCTTGGCGAGGTCAAGGTAGGCTGTGTGAACCACCTTTCCCTCATCTATGGCCTTGGTGACTGTCTCGAAGAAGTCAACCAGGTTTAGTAAGCATGATCTGTCCTTAACAAAGCCGAACTGGGTCGGGTCAAATGTTTGGAGGTTCCCAATGTCTTTGTTAATGAGTTCCATGATGATGCGCTCCATAGCCTTGCAGACCAGGCTAGTCAGGCTTATCGGGCGATAGTTACCAGGGTCATTTGTGGCCCCTCCTTTGTGGAGAGGAATAACCATTGCTGTGTGCCATTCTATGGGCACGTAGCCTGTGGAGAGGCTGAGGTTGAACAGCATGCTTATGTGGGGTGTTAGTTGGTTCTGTAGTTCGTGCAAGACCCATCCTGGGACACCATCTGGTCCCATTGATGCTGTGTTTTTGGCTTTTGAAAGGGCTGTTTTCACCTGTGCATCTGTGATTTTTGGGACACTACACTTTTCCACTATTGTTATGGGCCCTTTTGGAGTTGAGAGGGGGTGAAGTTTGCACTGAATGTATCTGCCAGGATGTTGGCAATATCAGTACGTTCAGTATATTTTCACTATTCTGCACTAGCTCAGTGCATATCTGCGAGTTGCCACTTAGATTCTTAACATAGCTGAATAAGGCTTTGTTGTTATCTTTTGAATCCTTGGCTATTTTTCTTTCAAAGTTAGCCTTGGATGATTACATGAGGGACCTTAGTTTCTTACTGATACTGATCAGGGATGTCTTTCCTTCTTGGCATTTGCTTTTTTCTGAACTAGTTTCCTCCTTCTATTGTATAGCTTGTTTATTGCAGGGCTCCACCAAACTGGTCTCCTTCTCTTAGAGGAGTGAGTCTTGGTTTTGCTAGGGATGGCACAATCCATGCATCCTTGTATGTGCTCGTAGACTGCGTTTGTAAAGGTTTCTGCATCTTGGGCAGTGTTATCTTTTAGCATGGGGGCTGTGAAACTTACCACCTCTCTCTTAAGTAAGGTGAAATTTGCTTTAGAAAAGTTTGGTTTCCTAAGTTGGGGGTGGTCATCCAGAGTGATTAGATTATGGTCTGATCTAACCAGTGATGGGTTGACATCTGGTGTGGAACACCTGTTGCCCATGTTGGTGATGACCAGGTCCAATACGTTTTCACCTCTGGTAGGGGAGTTTACCAGCTGATCCAGGACATTTGAGTTGATGAATTCTAGGAAGCGCTGGGCCTGGGAATTTGTACTCGAGTAGTTTTCCCAGTGAATGGTAGGGTAATTGAAATCGCCCAACATCAGGGTGTTCAGTAGGACCTTCATGTTTTTCAGTGGCTCCAGAAAGGTGGAGTGGTGGTCCTGGGTCATGGAGGGTGATCTGTAGCAGGCCACAATTTGCATAGCAGTTTTGCCCGATGTTAGTTGCACATGGATGATCTCAGAGGTATCATGCTGCGCCACTAACCTGAAGGTGTAGGTATCCTTGATGAATATGGATACAACCTCTCCTTTTGTGTTTCGGTCTGTGTTCTGTGGCTGAAATGTGTGGTATGAGTTGTAGCCCGGTAGTGCTGGGGTGCTCTCTGCGGCCTTGAACCAAGGTTCAGTTACTGCACAGATGTTGACGTTCTCCATACTGAGGAGTGCTTCGAGCACATGCATTTTGAGATTTAAACTCCTGGCATTGAGTATCATGACCCTCAGTTTTTTGTTAATATAGCAATAACCCATGCCTGGGTGTGGGTAATGCTGGATTTACCCACAGTTGGTATGGTTTGGTCACAAGGGCGAAGCCCGAGTGACCAAACAAAGCCAACCGTGGGTAAATCCAGCATTACCCACACCCAGACGTGGATTATTGCTATTATATAATGACATTATTTAAGAAAAAAAATAATTAATTTTCTTAAATAATGGCATTGTATAATGCCTCCTTGCTGCCCTTCCACAGCTGTCTGGTATTCTGCGGCAGTTCTGATGTACTGCGCATGCGTATGCCTATGCAGTACATCAGCGCTGTGGGCAAAAGCAACGGAGAAAGCAAGATCTCCGTTGCTTTTTACACACTGCTTTGCTATGTTAAATGGGATTAACATAGCGAGACAGCTTTAAAAAAAGCAATGGAGCCGTTGCTTTTTTTAAAGCTGTCTCACTATGTTAAACCCATTTAACATAGCGAAACAGTTTGTAAAAAGAAACTGTTTCACTATGTTAAATGGGTTTAACATAGCAGGACAGCTTTATAAAAAGCAACGGAGCTATTAAAGCTGTCTCGCTATGTTAAACCCATTTAACATAGCGAAACAGTTTGTAAAAAGCAACGGAGAAAGCAAGATTCTCCGTTGCTTTTTTTAATGCTGTCTTGCTATGTTAAATGAGTTTAACATTGCGAGACAGTGTGAAGCAACGGAGATCTTGCGTTCTCCGTTGCTGTAAAAAAAAAAAAGTTATAGTAATGGAAAAAGTCTGGGCGACTGGACCTTTTTCCATTACTATAACTCTGATTTACAATGTGCATGCTGACCAATCAGCGTGCACTTTTTTTGAATATTAATGAGGGGTCGTTGTATGATTGTGCTGATTACATAGGTGGGTGTGACTTTTGAGCCTTGCCTAAAAATGGCACTATGGGGGCAGCAAGAGCCTTGGCCAGTATTCAAAAGCCTCTTGCGAAACAACGTGGCTTGTCAAGCATGTCGTCCCAGGCTGAGAGACACTGGATCCCCTTTGAATGACACCAGAAGCTTAGCCAGTTGTTGAAATTGATAATTTTTTTCTTTATACTGAGGTATCATTCTTGGTGAGGGCAGGATGCTACTCAGGGTCAGGTTCATACCATCCTGTGCTACATGATCAGAGAGCTTTTCCATGTCTCTTTTCATGTAGTCCAGGGAGGTACATCTCAGGTCATTCACACCAACATGAACAATGACAGAGTCATATTTGTACTTGTTCTGGAGTGACCTGAGTGCTTGTGTTATGTGGTGGATTCTGGCAGCTAACAGTAACCTTCTGCTTGTCCAGCCTAGTGAGTGGGATGTCAGTGTGCCTGACTATAGAGTCACCTATTACTAGTGTGTTAGGTATGTTATTTCGCCTTAAGGGCTGTGATTGTGTGGCACACTGATTTCTAATGTTTTATGTGTTGTCTGGTTTGTGACTGGAAGTGCAGGTTGTTTGGGTGTCTGCTTTGGATGTCACTGATGCTTTTGCAGGTTTTTATTTTGAGCCTCTGAGTATGATTTTGTGTATTTATGTGTATTTTTTGCCAGTGCTGTTTTAGTAGGTCTGTGTGCAGCTGGAGTTGTGGTACAAGTGTTAACCTTCTCCTCTTGACTGTCTGTTCCAGTCTTGGGTGGAGACAGCTTAGCCTCCAGTTTGGCTGTATAATTGCATCTCTCACATATGTTAGTGTTTTGTGGTAGGAGGAGAGGATTTTCTGTGTACATGAGGCAGTTGTAACAATGCCTCAGGATACCCAGATTCACCAGTTGGACTTGAGAGTGCACCTGAAGTTGCCCTTTGGTCATGCCTGAATAGTAGGGTGAGCTGCTTATTAAGCAATAACCAATGACAGTGGTGTGGTATATTGAAGATTTACCCATGGCTGGTGTGATCATGAGGGCAAAGCCCAAATGATTAAATAAAGCCAACTGTGGGTAAATATTCAACATACCACACCATGGAGTCAGTTATTGCTATTATACAATGACATTATTTAAGAAAAAAAAGACTTACTTTTCTTAAATAATGTCTTTGTATAATGCTTTTGTGGTCTCCTTTCGCATTTGTCTGGTATCCTGGGGCTTTGTCTGTACGTGCTATGGGACTTGTGTTTATGTTCCCATGCTTACGCAGTACATCAGTGCAGTGCAAAGAAAGCAATGGTGAAAGGAAGCTCTCCATTGCTTTTTTTGTTTTTTTTCTAAACAAAAAAAGAAACCAGGAGACTTTTAATGTTTGGGAGAGCCAAGACAGACAAAAATAAAAGGATAATCGGTTAAGTTTCTTTAGTTTTGCTGAACGTACCTGATTATCCTTTTATTTTTTCTGTACTGTCTCCCTCGTTCATTTGAGGTCTTCTGTTTTCTAATTTCATGAAAAAAAAGAAAGAAAAGTAAAAAATGTTATGAGTTATACTAATGGAAAAAAGTCCGGGCAACTGGAACTTTTTCCGTTGGTATATTCTTAGATTTACACTGGGCACGCTGGTTGGGCTGACTAATCAGCATGCTCGTTTTTGAATATTAATGGCCAGTCATTGTATAATTGCTAATATACTTCAATTAAATAGAGCATTGTTGCAGCTGCTGTCCAAGGTGTTTTCATTGTAAAGCATGGCAGCATGATTTTATCCCCATTTGAAACAACGCAACAGTATAATTACTCAGATACTTCAATTAAGGTATCCAAGTGTCCAACATCATGTAGCATACCAGCATGATGTGATCTGAATTTTAAACAACACAACATAATATAAATACTCAGATACTTTACTGACACTTCTTTGCAGTCTTGTTAATTGGACAAAAGCATATGGGCCTCCATAATCCTTTTGGCATTAATGTTCCAAGCAGAGGCTCTGTTCTCCATTATTTATACAAGGTACAAATGGGTTCAACTTCAATACATTTGTACCCTTCCACAAGTATACATTTTACAGCTAATGACAGCCATGCCACAGACATTTAGTTATGTGGATAAGTAATTCCTTTTAGGTCATCACCAGACACCCTTTGTGCTTAGGTAAACTATGACTTTTTCACCTTGACCACCAAATTCTTTCCACTCATGTTTTACATTTACAGGGCACGTGCTATTTGCTATCTTGATGGAGCTTAACTGTTCCCTTTCCTCAGTACCACCGTGTATTAAATGTGCCAGTTCTTTTAACTTTGTCATTGCTATAAATATACACATGCCTTCTGGAAAAAAAAACACCTCATAATCATTGAAAAAAGAAATTTTTTTGTTATTTTCAGTTCAGCATTCCATACCTATGGTGAATTCAAACAATTTTTTATTTGTTAGACTGTAAATGATCATGATGCCTTTCCGCTGACTGCAGGGAGTGGCAGGAAGACAAAAAAATGTAATCTACAATAAAATAATCTAATGGACTTAAAAACACTTTAGGTAGAAGTGAAAGCTGACTTTATTTATGAGCAGGAAGACAGGTTTATGATTGTAAATATCTGTGTGAAGTGAAATCAATTAATATTTCTATTAATCAAACTGCACCTAGAGTAAATGCAACAATTAAAAAAATGCACAGCTACAAGCAAAATGTTCCAAAGTTAGCAAATCTGTTTGTGAGTACTACGAAAAATGCAGAGATGTAGGTTATGTACTGAAAGTCATGAAACAGTTAAACAGATTAAAAGATCTTCATGAGTGAACAACCTTCTTCAGTGTTATGAAACATCAAAAACAGGCTGTGCAGAATTACCTAAACAGAAAACAGTTCATGGAAAATTAGGATGAGGGAATTAAAATAGTGCAAGCTGAAATATGCTTTGGCTGAAAAAGAACAGTAGAATAATGCTTTATATGGATACAAATGAAATGTCTTATTAATTCAAAGCCAGGATAATATTATATTCAAGTGACAGAATGGCAAAACCTCTTAGACTTACATATTTCACTTCTGTTGAAATATTGTCAACTAGGGAACGCTTATGTTCACAGGGAAGCACTAGGCATTAGTCTGCACATCATTCCAAGCCTAAACAGTAAACCATATTCAGAAGTTTCATTTAGCCTCTAGAAAGGTAATACAAGATGGGGTGGGGGATGGGGAGGGAGAGAAGTTGAGGCTAGCCATCCAGTTATTTAGGTTTGTCTTGAAGATGACAGGGGTGCAACTCTGCTTGACATGTAGTGGACATTTGTTCCTGAGGTAGAGGGAACATTGGGATATGAATACATCACATGCACATGTCTTATTTATCTGTTGATAAAGTTTTAGGTCCTTTAACCAGGCATTTCACCAAACCTTTGCTCTGAGAAAGAGAAGAGGTCAAGAAGAGTCAAGTCTTTCATGGCTGAGAAATCGAGGTACAGACCGCTAAGGTGGAGGCTACAAGAGGAAGAGTAAAATGAGAGGGCTGCCTATCTGTCTAGATAACTGAAGATATTGAGGCCACTCCTCTTTATAGTTAGGAATTTCTGAGGCCTGTCAGGTTGATTTATATTACAGCGCTGATTTTAAATATTTAAGGTCATGTGACCACATCATGTAAGCATTAGGAGAGTTCTTAACAAAAGCAATAGTCACAAACTCCATAACAGTGGAACAATCAGTACAATTAGCAATGCAAACACAACAATAATCAGAAGTGTAACAAAGTGCAAGCAAAAGCTGAAGTAATAGGCTAATATGTTATCTGCCTAACTAGTAGCATCAATGAGCAACAGATAGTCTAACCCAGTGGATCCAGGTGCAGTAACTGTTCAGCAATAATTACAGATAGTCTAATGGAATGCTCACTGTGTAGCAGCTAGTTATAATGCAGTAACAGTAAAGCAGCCAGCACCAATAGCAAAAGTTGATCAGATAGCATGCACTCTAGTATAGTACAGCCAAGCAGTGCCTTTAAATGCCATAAATTAGAGCAATCAGTACCAAGCAGCAATACAACACTAATGATCAAAAAGTGTAACCAATAACTGATGAAAAAATTACAATATTAACAACAGTGTGATATAATTTCAGTCATTGCCAGTAGCATACAGTAATGCCACAGCAACAAGGTACAACTGTACAATACCAATTTTAATACAAATAAGTCCTTTACTGATTAGTTTGTTATGCAGGTTTGATACATATGTCTAGATAACATGATGAAGATAGAGTAATTATCATGGCTTGAGGGTCTAAAGGACTCAACTAAGATGCTTTTAGGAAGAGTTATAGTGGATATTGTGACAAATATGAAGGAAAGCAGGTTGCAAATGGAGCTGTAAACATGACCGCAAAGAATAACTGATGGGCCATGACCCTGTGGAGTAGTGTGATAAAACCACGACTGTGACCCTGATGACTTTCACTTTATACCTCTCTTTGGACAATTACTGTATCATAATAAAGGGTCTTCTGTATCTTAGTGAACCTATACCATGTATGGTTATTTAAGATAGGCAGGTCAAGGCAGAATGATCAGATAAAATATGGTTCACTAGAGAATGTAGTGTTAAGTCACTCTGATATGTTTGCCAGGAAAACCTTATGGACAAAAGCAATCAGACACATACAAAAATGATACCAGAGGATGAGACCTTCAAGTTTGAAGGTATCCAGCATAATGCTGGGGAAAAGCATCTGAAACTTATGGGAATTGCTAGTGTTTATACTGAGGATGATTTAAAGCCAGAAGGATGTTCATTTGTTATGGTACTCAAAGATGAAGGGAATATCTGATGTTGCAAAAAAATATATATCCCTGGAATTTGGAATGTGAGAATGATGGACCAAGGTAAACCTGAAGTGGTTAAGGATGAGAAGACTAGAATAAGCACTGATATTTTGGAACTTAATGAACTAAAGTTAAATGGGTCATTTTATATCAGATAATCATCTAATCTACCATGGACTAGACTCTTGCAGAAGAAATGGAGCATCTCTCACAGTTATTAAAAGGGTGTCAAAATCAGTTCTTAGTTGCTACCCAGAAATGATAGAATGATCTCAATCAGACTCCAGAGCAAACCTCTTAGCATTATACTTCTACAAGTTTATGTTATAAATGCAGATGATGAAGAGGAAAAAGGTGACCGGTTTTATGAAGAATAACAGCAACTTTCGGAAATAACAACACAATCAAATGTTACACTCATCACAGGTGATTGGAATCCTGAAGTTAGTAGTCAAAGTACAAGTGTAATGACTGTCGTGTTTTGTACTGGAGTATTATATGAAGTAAGACACAGACTAGTTGTATTCTGCCATGATAATTAACTGTTTATAGCAATAATTGCCTTTCAACAGCCTGACAGGTGGCTTTACAAACAGCTATCATGAGATGATCACTAGTGAACTTAAATTAACTATATTCTTGCAGATGGAAGAGTTCTATACAGCTGAAAACAAGAGATACCTGAAGCAATCTGTGGCTCAGATCATCAAGTTCTTATAATAAAGTTTAAAATTAACTTAAATAAATTAGAAATGAGGAATATTATTTTCCAAAAATTTGTTGAAATCAGAAACTGCAAACAGTTCAAACCTCAGTTCAAAGAATACCTGAGAAATATAACTGCAAATGCCAGAACACATACCATGTCATCTGACTATCCTGGTTGCTCTATTACATAATTTTCATAAAACCTGGGTGTTAAATCTCATAAACTGTCTTGCTTATAACCTCATACCTATTGGTTCCCCATGTGCCCTATCCATTCCCTACTACATATCTAACACCCCCTTCTCTTGTTATTAACTCTTTTGTTGCAGCTCTTAGTATTTTGCTATTTCTACTGTTTTCACTGCTTAAATATCCTTCCGTACACATTTACTTCACTATAACACCTATATTGTGCATTGTAGGCTCTCTATCCTACTTCTTTTTAAAATGTTTTGTAAGTATGTGCACATTTTTCCATCAATGTTATGTTATATCCCTTTACGGTATAATTTGTTATACCTTTAATCTTACTCTACTGCTGTTAGTGTGGATGTGACTTGGACTGAGCCTGCAAATGATAAAATCTGATCACTGTTTTGCCATGGTAAACAAAGTTAATTAATTAAATAAAAAAAAAATAAGAAACACAAATAGGATAGTGAGAAGAGCTCAACAAAATTTCAAGTGAATATGTATTGGAGGTAAAGACTGGATTTAAGGGATCAGACCTGGTGGGCAGAGCACATGCAAAACTATAGACAAAAGTTTGTGATATTGTCCACACAAAAGCTGTGATGGTAGAATGGAACTGCTGATATTTGTGTTATAGGGGAGATGTGAAAACTGCCACCACTATGAAACCCAGATGGTAAGATGCCATCTACTATGATGTCAAAATGTCTGGCACTGATGGGGTTTGAATTCCACCACTGCCAACCAAGGATATAATAGTAGTACAAGAAAGTGCACGCGAGTCTATATCAGCATTAATTCACAAACACAACCTCATATCAACACAATAATGACATATACACTGCTGTCATGGTTACAAGCTTTCAACATCCGCACTAAAACTGGATTGCACACAGGCTACGTTCAGAGCAGAGTCTTTAGCAAAGCATCCCCCAGACCCTGTCTTATCACTCTCACCATGAACCAATGTCTCCAGGTGCCCCTTTATCCACAGTAGCTACCTTTTATGCAAAGCATTAATTTTCCTGGATTTACCCACAGTTTTCTTCCTGGCACAGTATATTGCCTCATTTCTAAATTAGGACCACAGATACCCTGTTACTTGTAGGTCTTATTAATTAAACCAAATATGAAACAATTATGCATCAACATCTATTTGTAATAGACCTAAGCAGTCTAATGGGAGACAGCTTATTAATCAGTAGTGTAAATATGATATCTCCTTCTCAGATAAATAGCAGTGTATAAATATACTTGTATAATAAATAATGGACATCAGCAAAAAGAGCATAAATATTAATAAATTAACTTAATAATAATAAAGAAATAATAAAGAAAATAGTGCAGATACAGATTAAAATATATATAGGTTGGCACACACAGAGAAATAAAACAAAAAGCATTAAAATAGATGGGATTCACACAGAAAATCCTAATCCCAAAATACTTTACCTCCTGGCTATATCTTACTACCAAAATATTGTCCCTAACTGTCATAAGTTACATAGATTAATAGCGAGTACTCGCAGACTGGTCCATCCCAAATAAGACAACAACATCATTCTTCAATTATAGGGTAGCTTAGCATAGAATGGCATAACATTGTATTGCATAGCATAGCATAGTGCATACACAGTTCTATGCAATGTTTTTCCCCATCCCCCAGTATTCAACACTGACACTATTGTCCTGTTGCTGGCCTAGAGAAAAACAACTAGTTAAAATAGTGTTAGCTTGACATCGTAACAAAATAAATTGACAAAACACATCCAAATCTGCTTTCTTCCCTTAAATCCACTGCACTTTTGTTTTGTGATCAAAAAGTTGATTAACAAATACAGCAATAACATTTCAAATGGAAGACAGTTCCTGGTCTTTCATCCATTGTGTTACATTTTCAAGAGAAGACAACAAGTCTGGAGAACAAACACACTTCAAAAGACATGCCTAATTCTTTTATATTTAAAATGTCAAAAGTCAGACATTTCTAAGCTATGACAATAATACTTTGCTAATGAACATGAGAGAAAAGAAAACCTATGTTACATTTTATCTGCTCATTTAGCCTGGCATTATCCCTGTCATCAGAATGGTATCAAAAATAATTTGAATGGTCCTATTAAAGTTCTAGTTGGAATTTTCCAGCAAACTGAACAGCATGACAATGACTGTTAGATTAGAAAGGGTCAATTTATATTCCAGCCCTTAAAAAGGAGAGTGGTCAAATTATCAAACAATTGCACATATTTTGTATGCTGGCAAGGTAATGTTCAAGATCCTGCAAGCCAGTCTTCAGCAATATATGGTCTGAGGACTTCCAGACGTACAAGCTGGTTTTAGAAAGGGCAAAAACAACAGAAATAAAACTGCCCACATCTGCTGGATAATAAAGTGAGAAGTTCCAGAAAAAAGGATTTACTTTTGCTTTACTGAATACTGTAAAGCCTTTGACTGCATGGTCTAATATAAGTTGTGTCACATTATTTGAGAAATATGGTCACCTTACTTGGCCACTGAGGAATTTGTATGCAGAAAATGAAGCAGTAGTTAGAACAGAATATGGAATAACTGACTGGTTCAACATTGGAAAATTGTACCACGAGGCTGTATATTGTCACCCAATTTATTCTACTTATATGCTAAATATATCATGTGAAATGTTAAGTTAGATGGTGCAGTTCCTGGAATGAAAATTGGAGAGAAATATTAACAAACTGAGATACATAGATAATACCACTGTGATTACTGAAGGAGAGGAAAACTCGAAGACACTCAATGAAGGTGAAAGTAGAAAATGCAAAAGACGGTTTGTTGATCAACATAAAAAATAAACTATGTCATCTAGCCCTATCAATTCTTTGTAGATAGATGGGGAAGAAGTGGAATCAGTGATATATTTATTTTTTATAGCTCAAAGATCTCTGTAGTTAGGGATTGCAGCCATGAAATTAGACAGTGATTACTTTTTGGAAGGAAGGCTGTGACATATCTAGATATAATTTTAAAGAGCAAAGATATCACATTGTCAAGAAAAGTCTTTACAAACAAAGCTATGATTTTCCCAGTTATTATTTAAAAGTGTGACAGGTGGACTTTTAAGTAAGAGTGTGCACTGGAAAATCAACGCTTTTGAGATGTGATGTTGGAGAAAATGTCTGAGAATTCTGTGGTTTGTAAGAAGATCAAATCAGTCGGTACTTAAGGAAGTAAATCCAGACTGCTCAGTGGAAGGCCTGACAGTACAGTTAAAACTAATGTACTTTGGTCACTTAATGTGAAGGCAGGATTTACCAGGGAAGACACTAAAACTAGAAAATACTGAAGCCAAAGAAAGATGGGAACAGCAAAGGTGAAGGTAGAGAGACAGCATTACTAATGCAATGAAGATGAATGTGTAAGAACATAAAGAAGTGGTTCTTGACCAACAGGTACAATCTTTGAGGTCACACAGAGTCAGAGTCAAATAAATGACTTAACAACAACACAGGTGACTGTTGTACCCTTACACATTTTAAAGTATCCAATATATGTGGTATCTGCACTGACAAGTGGATATTGGTCCATATAACACAATTTCTGAAGTACCTTATTAATTCTCATATTTCTTACCTTTTAGCAACTTGCAGACTATCAAAATTAGCATGGTGCTGTCTATAGTGATTAACATGGTTTTAAAGAAGTCTACAACAATTGTTGTGCTTTCTCTCACCAACACAATGCTGCACAAAAGGGACTGTAAGAAGGCAAAAAGAGAAGGCCAGTGTGGCTACATAAGAATCTGAAGCTGCCAGTGAGCAAAAGATGGGGCTTTCAAGAGGGGGGAAGAGGTGGATGAGATACCATAAAATGAGGCTAACAAAAAGGAAACAGACTGGAGATCAGTAAGTGCTGATATTGAAAGGCCATTAGCAGAAGGGATCAAGAATGGAAGTAAAGTGTTTGGGGTACAAGGCAGAATGGAAGGAAAGCAGGGCCAATCTGGCCAGACATGGTAAACATGGGAGGAAGATCACAGAACACTGTGAAAAACAGAGGCATTGAATGAGTATTCACAAAGCTAAGCAGGAAGAGGATGCAATGCTAGGAGTAAGACATGGTAGACAAGGGACAACAGTAGGCAGACACCAGAAAAGAGGAGGAGAATCCGAGGGAACCAGCTGCTATTAGAGAGGATAAAACACAGGGCTAGGTGGATTACCTCTCAGACTCCTCAAAAATCTAGCCAGTGCATTGTCAGACTCCCCTGATAAAGGTGTTCAACACATCACTAGCTGTTGCAGAACTGCCAGAGGACAGAAAAGCAACCACTGATCCCAGGAACTATCGACCTATTAGCCTGACGAGCCTGGTCTGCAAGGCCATGGAACGTATCATCATGGAACTTATAAATAAAGACATTGGTAACCTCCAAACTCTGGATCCCACCCAGTTCGGGTTTGTGAAAGGCAGATCATGCCTCCTGAACCTGATCGACTTCTTTGAGGCAGTCACCAAACCCGTGGATGAGGGTAAGGTGGTTCACACAGCCTATCTTGACCTCGCCAAGGCTTTCGACACCATCCCCCATTCTGGAATTATAGCTAAACTCACTAAACTAGGTATAAATCCCTACATCACAAGATGGGTTGCCAAATGGCTCACTGACAGAACCCACACTGTAAAAGTTGCAGACTCCAAATCTGACCTCAAAGCAGTGACTAGTGGAGTACCACAGGGTTCCGTCCTGGGACCTCTCCTGTTTGGTATCTACTTAGCCTGAAGTACAGACTAATGCAGAAGGCCTCTGGCTAATGGCATTCACAGATGACTGCAAACTAGGAGCCATAGTCAAGTCCCAAAATGATGTGGACATCCTACAGAAGGGCCTCACTGAGACAGATGCCTGGTGTTAGAGCCATGGCCTCAAGCTCAATGCCAAAACGTGCAGTATCATCCCCTTTGGTAAAAACTCTGTACCCATGAACTACCACATTGGCAGCAATCTACTTAACACCAAATGCATGATAAGAGACCTTGGGACCCAGGTGGACAGTAGTCTCTCCTTTGATAGTCAAATCGCCACAATAGTCAGGAAGTCCTTCTACGTGGCACACCTCATCATAAAAGAGTTCTCATCCAGGAAAAAAGAGGTCATTGTTCCCCTCTACTCATCACTCATTAGACCCATTATAGAGTACAATGCTCCTTTTGGATTGTACCTCACAAGACATCTGCAGCAGCTGGAAAGGCCACAGAAGTACCTCACAAAGAGGATTACTGGCCTCAAATAAATGCCCTACACTGACTGCCTCAAAAAAACTCCAGCTTTACTCCACAGCATATTGCCTACTCCGAGGTGATATCTGCCTAACATATAAAGCTATGTCAAACCCAGAGCTGTTGGACAAGCTACACCTAAAGAAATTCCAGTCCCTCTGAGCTACACGCTCTATGGACCTAAACATTGTCACCACAATAAACAGGACATGCTGGAGGGATAGATTCCTGCCTCAGAGACTTCCTATACTCTGTAACAAGCTACCCATCTATGTCAAGAGAAGTTCTTCATTGGCACTCTTCAAGAAAAATCTTGATGAGTGGATGGGAAATAGGAAATACACCCCGGGGATCACTTCTGTGTCTCTGTTGAACAGTGGCACAGGAAAATAACTTTCTTAGGTGGCACAAGCTATGGAACCTTGCTGGCTAGGCTTACGTAGGTCCTTGGGCTGATAGCCTAGTACCTACCTATGAACCTATGAATTGTGGTACCCTGGTACAAGGGAGGGAGCACACACATCGGGGAACTACAGAATATTCACTTAACAACAGTGGCAGAAAGGTCATGGGGAGAATCCTGAGATAAAGGCTGGTAGCATCTCTAAGACAGCATGTAACATGGATTCACAACCAGACAGAGCTGTCAGTCAGACCTGATATAGATTTATGATGGGACGGGCACCAGTAGATCTAGTCTGCATGGACATAAACAAGTCCTTTCACTCTGTCCCTTTAAAGGATGCTGGAAGAAAAACTGGAAGAGTTAGGGACAAGGTCAAGGCTGAGCAACTGGACAGCTGCATAGCCAAATGTGGTATATAGAGAGGCATGGCAAGTGGGACAATACCTGGATTTAGAAAATGACAAGTGGAATGCCAAAATTGTCTGTTCTGGACCCATTATTCTTCAGTAAGTTTGTCTCAGACGTACCTGAGGGAAGAGAAACAGAAATAACCTCTTTGCTGATTTTACAAGAATAGATGCAGCAGAGCAAAATGGGGGAAGAGTCTACCAAGGGATTTGAAAAGTCTAAATAAGTGGATAGAAAGAAGAGCTCAGTATAAACAAATCTGAAGTATCTTCTTGAAGGAAAGAAAAAGGTGGTACAAAGTAGGAAAATGATCTTGGGGATGTTGTTCACATCTAGATTAGACCACCAGGAGCAGATTGGCAGGCAAGTGGCAGCAGCAAACAGAATCCCGATGTAAATCCTCAGAAGTATAACTTCAAAAAACAAACAAGTATGTGTTTCCACTCTATGGAGACTCCTGTGCAGTTCTGGGAGCCATATAAGGAGAAGAACATCAGGCTGCCAGATGGAACTTCAAGGATAGCTACCAAAAAGATCTCTGGGATGAAGGTGAAGGAGTATAAAGAGAGGCTAGATGACCAAACTCACATGAAACCATAACAGTCACGAGGGATATGATAGAGATGCATGAGGTCTTCCCAGGGACAGAGAGGGGAGGAAGGGACATATGCAACTAGTTGTAGGAATTATCTTCACCTTGGCTGTCCAAAGTATTTTTTTTTACAGATAGGTTTTTAGACTTAAAAAACAATTCTGGAAAGTGTGATGGATAGAAAAAACACATATAAGCTCAAGAGGGCATGGCCAGGTGGAGAATGGATAAAGAGGAAAGTAGGGATAGAAAAGATGGAGAATGCAAAGGCATTTAAAAAGTCAGGCCATGAAGCCTTATTGTCTCCTGCTGCTTTCAAGGAAAATGTAATGCAAAGCTATACAGAGATGCCATTGACGTCCTCCTTTTAGCACATTAAATCACATTGTATATGCTACCCAGCAGAAGGAGACCATGACTTATTATTTTTACTTATTTGTTGTCAATGTTCAGTCATTGAATGGACTAAACATTGAATGGCTGAACATCAAACTCAATTCAGCAAACATCCATTCAGCAAATGTTCACTACATCAAACCTGTGAGGCGAGGAAAGTAACTACTTACCCAGCACTTCCCCATCTCACACATGTCAGTGTTTGAAACCCTCACACCTGAATGTGGGGGCTAAACCATCCACATCCCTCTTACTATATATACCAATTCCAAGACCATACTACAGTGTAGAAAAGGCGTTTGAAACTCTGCTGTTTGTGAGAAGGGAAAGTGTTTGACACCTAGTTACTTTCCCCATCTCACAGGTTCAATGACCTGAACGTTCACTAAATGAATGTTTGCTTATTAGCAGTCGGTGTTCAGACATTTGATGTTTAGTTCATTTGATGGCTGAACATAGATCCAATTTACAAATACTATTCCTCAGAAAACAAACTGCTAATTCCCTTTTGTATTCTGATAGATTACTGTTGCATTTGATATTTCAGGCTTTATTCCATAACCTACTTCATCTTCGTAAGTATTGTAGCTATGCTCAGGAGCTGCCAGGCTCATTAAGCCACATCCCTCTGGAAGTACGGAGGAGGTTCAACTGTCTTAGCTTCTACCGCCCATTCTGAGAAGTAATGCTACCTGTCAACTACTTTCTCTGTGAAAATATTTTCCCATATGAAGACTTTATTGAGTTATCTTCACTTGCTGACCATACATCATCTTTCCTGTCCTATCCCATCTTTCCAATGCAATTCATCATATTATTCTCTTAGAACCTAATGTATCCTTTTCACACCGCCATTTATCATCTTGTTTTGCAGAAGAAAGGTCAGGACCCTTTTCTTCTCCTCATGTCATAACCCCCATGCCCCCCACCATTCTAGTCAACTTCCTCTGTATCCTCACCAGCATGGGTACCTGCCTTTCCTGATAAGGTATTAGTTAACATTTGATGGGGGACTGGAAATTGCAGATTTTTTTAAATTATACAAAAATGAATTTCTAATTTTTAAGGTGACATATTTCTTTATACCAGGCAGCTAATGCGGGTGACAACTGCCAGGATCAGTTTAAGGATACATACCTTGGGTTGTGATGGACTGACTATACAGGATTGCTATAACAATTTTCATGTGGTTTGGGAATATACTGAAAGAAGATACCTGCTTTCCATCTGAAAAAAATCAAATTTGATTTTAAAGAGGTATTCCTGCCAAACATTTTTCCAGACAGAAACCATTCCTGTCTGCCTTTATTGGTCAGCATTGCCTCACTTGCTCTTGCCCCAGATCATAAAATGGCTTTTTGCATACATACCAAAGGCATGGATAAAATCTTCACTGTCATCAGTCATGGCATATTGCTAGTTAAAGGCACTAGGCAGATGGTCAGTTACCTAACCTACATTAATCCTGACACTGTTACCCAACCAGTACTGGTAGCCAACACAAACAATCAAAAATAACAGTGCAAGTAGGTATCACAAAAGTGAGGAATTGCTTTCCGGCTCTTCGAGGTTTATAGTATAATAATGTGACCTAATGGAAATATGTTATGAATACTATAATGGGGCCTCAAATAACTTACATGATTAAACTTAAACAAACTACACTACTTATGTTAAACCAAAAGTTTTTTTTAGCATTTTTATAAAGTGCCAGCTAAAATGACTTACCTTATTTCCTTGGATTTATTTTTCTTTACCCCCCCCCACCCCATTTATGGTGAGATGGCTATAAATAAATGCAGTAAAAAACTGAATACTGTTGCGTAACGTTACACTATAAATCCTTGAGAAAAGGACAATGACAATCTGATCTAATCTGAATTTAATAAGACTGACTATTGAATGAATCATAGCCTTAGAATACAGTTTCTTCCTTGCAATTTGTATGACACATTATTTGAGAATTTGTTGGAAAAAATGAATAGATAAAAACTGCAGATATTTGATTAAATCCATGCATTATAATCATCAGATTAAGAGCCGAGGAAGATAAACTACATGTATGCTCCTTTTGCACTCTCATTCCTTTGTAAGAACTGGTTCTGCTTGTAAATGGAAGTTGTGAAAGATAAGCTGAAAAATTCTTACAATGGGCTGGTCTATGGCTGCTCTCCTGTGGAGAAAGTAGGAATTACTACTAATCGCCTTAAATGTAAGTAATCTGAGGAAACAAATGTAGAATTAATACTAAAACTACTTAACTTTGACAGTAAATGTAAATTGAAATGTACCATGCCTTTTAATTAAAATCATTATTCATTTCTAATGTGATTTACTGCAAAACTTTAAAAAATCTACTTCAAATATGTGTAGCTATGAATGACAGCAAAACAATACAATGCAGAGAACAGGTTTCATTTTGACCAGAAGATTTAAAAAAAACATTTTGCTTATTATTTTGGATATGCTTTACCTGTAGCTGAATTTGTCTGGGATTCTAGTTAAATGTGTTTATTTTTTCTTAACTGGGTGAATCCAGCAGAGCAGATGTCCTTTAAAGGGGACATGTGGGAGGATGGAGAGACGTTAATAAAGGTAGTGAAGTAAGGAAAAGCATGAATACATGGAAAGTGATGCAAACAACTGCTATATAGGATAAGTGTGGAAATACAATAAAAATATGGATAAGCAAACATGAAACAGCGATATAAATAAAGACAGATAATATACCAGTATCTCAAAGTCTGACTCTGAGAAGACATGTTATTAGGACATAGTGATGTACCTAGGTACCCAGTACTATCCAGGACAAAGAATATTAAAGGGGTCTCATTTAAACATCAGTGAGATTCCTAACTGACTTCTGCTGGGTGCAACATATGCTACTGATAGGTACACGGAGAAGTTAATAAAATGTAAGGATGAGGACATGGGTTTGTGGATAAATTAGTGGGTATGGGGCAACAGAGGATAAGAAAAAGAAAGGAAAGGAAGTGACAACAACACAAATTAGAAAGAAAGGAGAAAGCATTGTTAATGTGCTGGACTAGAGTCATAGTCTGCAATAGGTGCAAAGACGGACGTAGTAAAGGTAGAGAGGGTCATTTGCAATATAACATCAAATTACATCAAATGAGCCGACATTTCTTGCTCTTTCTCCAAGGCTTTTTTATATTGTTATATAAAGTCATGAAAAGAAATCAATTCTATAAATTAGTTTCAGTTTTGAGGAGTAGCCACACTGAAGACTGTTACTAGGACTGATGTGACTATGAAAGATGTCAGTCAGTCAGGTGGTATATGTGATTCGTTCTTCGACTGGAAGTTATTAAGCCAGGTTTCTGCAAATACTGGATAGAAGAATCTCATCAGGATTCCTGAATTGATAGAATTGTGGCATGCATCCCTTGCTAAGCTTACAAACTGCATGGGGGTATTTTTTAAGTGTGTATGTTAACAAAAAAAATGGCAGGGCATCTAGATCAGCATTCAGGTCAAGGAAAAACATTATACTGATTTATACAAATGAGATAGGAAAACTAATCGATACAAAAAAGCAGCTCCAAAAATATTTGAAGAAAAACACTGGCAAATGCATCCTGATATGGACTCTTTCACAAAACAAAAAATAAGAATGCAAAGGGCAAATGTAGAAAAGAAGAGTCGTCCAGTAGAAATTAAATAGAAACTGAAGTAATACACCATCTCAGAAGTGAAGATTTAAGTGTGGAAACTCCAGCACAGGTAGTTTCACAACCTAATGGACTAGTAGTAGGTCCCAAAATAAAGGAGCAGCAGATGGAGAGGAATACAGCTAAAGAAGATTTGCCACAGGATGATGCTTTGGAGCCTCCTGCATGAGAATCATGTGAAAGTCCACTTGAAACTGCACAGCAAGGGAAGGGGCTGGAAACAGTGGCAATTCTGACACAGGCAATATTGTGGCATGATGGACCAATGAGTCCCCATAAGGAGGAGCAGCAGGTAAAGCAGGATGTACATCAGGAGGATATGTCACAAGATAATGTTCTGCAACTTTCTGTAAAAGAATCGCAGGAGACAGAGAGTAAAGAATAGAATCTCAGCCATATAAAAATAACCTCAGGGAAGACCTGCTTGATTTAATAGACATGAACAGGCATACTAAGATACATGAGAGAAATAGATCTCTGAAGGCAGATAAGACCCACAATCTTAAAAAATTGGTAAAACAGATGGACATAGTAATAAGGACTATTAAAAGAAATTCATGTGATATAAAATGAACAGGCTATATTAATGTGCATCTAAACTAATTATGGATAAAGTGCTACCACAAAAATTTAGAGTAGCAAAGGAAATTGGTGAAACAAGCAGAATGCCACCCACTGTGGAAGCATCAAATAGATAAAACTAAAACAAGAAAAATCACTGTTGCAAGAATACAGAAAGAACAGATCATAAAAAATCCTTAGAAAGATAGATGTGGTTAAAGCACTGAGCAATATCAAAATGGACCAGGATTTATCTTACACTATTCCCAATAATAAATTAAACATATCAGTAGAAGCAAAAAAAACTTAGAAGGTATGCAGACAATGTAAAGGATAATTACAAAATAAACAATTCATTGATGACCCCCCCAAAAAAAATAAAAAGGTTCTATTGACAACTGTGAATTGGAAAACAAAGTAAAAGAAATAGAAACACCACCAAAAAGAAGAAGTAGGTTAGTTTTGAAGATGTATTCATGAAGACTCCGTTAAACATTGTGATGCCCGTGCACTGGCCCAGCAATCAAGGAGCCTCAATCCTCACCATTAACACCAGTGAGGGGCATCCATACAGGGAAAGCATAATAAAAACGCACACAGTAAAGTACAATTTCCCTTAAGAGCACACAGAGATCACAGTCAGTCTGGGGCTGGTTTCTCCCTTTCTCTCCATGTCCCCAATAAGACTCCCCACTGGCACAGCTATAGGGTCCAAATCTCAGTTTAGTGGGCAAGCTAACCAGCACCCTCTCTGTCCAACCAGTGCTTCGTGTCCCTGTCCAAGTAGCTGACACACACACACACACACACACACACACACACACACACACACACACACACACACACACACACACATTGAGATAAGAGTTATATACAACCACACAGACACTCATGGGGAAGGCAGGCACAGGTTCTCCAGCTGTGCCTCTTTTACCCAGACTATGTGGTAGTACCACTTGCCACCACCCACTAATATTTATCAGGTACTAAAAGGCCCTTATGAAAGGGTGTCTAATTATACTGCACAATATTATTATCCAAATCGTAAGTGTGACTGAACAGTGGCTTTGTACAACATCACTAAATATATGCAATGTACTCTAGAGCTTAAATTATCTCTACACAAAACAGCCACAGTTGAAAGGTTTAAAAATATTTAATAATAAATAATAAAAACACAAGACAATTCTTCGTACTACACAGTGCTAGTCAAGAGTTCAGAGATCACAGATAAATAGTTAAAATAATACAGTATAAAAGTTCTGACATCAATTTAGAAAAAAACAAATCTACTCTTTCTAGTTCCTAGCTATATCTAAGAGAAGACAGTTCTAAAATAAAAGTACATATAGAACACAGGCAGAGTGCTGATGAGTTGGATGTTCTCAAGACAAATGGCCAAATGCCCTCATTCTTTCTGTCCTTAAATTGATAACACAGTACCACTGATTCATTTCAGATTACATAATTTCTTTCTGGTTCCCAGGCTAACTGAAACTTAAAGGTTAATAGCCCCTTTGATCTTGCAGCTGGTCAGGAAGCCAGAGCAATAAAATAAATTATACATGTAAATTCTATCCATTAACTCTGGCCTCAAAAGAATAGGCAGAATGCCTCCCTCTAGACATCTCAGCTCCAAGTTTTAGATAAAAGAATTTCACAATGCTTGACTTATCAGCTTTCTTACAGCAGAGTGCACTGTTGTTACATTTTTTTTCAGTTCAACATCCAATACAGTCTTTTCACATTTAAGAGAACACGCATGTGGCTTACATTAATATTTACAAATGACAGAATTATCTACAAAATTCTATCTGGCTAGGCTGGCAGCCTTCACCTATCTTCACAAACATAAAAAGATGCCAAACGGATAGACAAAGCAGCAGAAACAGTAAGGAGCTCTAATGTAGAAGACTTGAAATGAGATGAAATAATTGGCAGAACAATTGAGACAAAATTAAGAAAAGCTCCTAAATGAAAAACTGCATGCTCAGGTTCAATACCTAACTTTTGGCTAAATATATTAACATTTTTACATAAAGATTTATCCCTACGTAAAAATGACCTTTTGTACATTCCAAACACACATCAACTTAGAATTGATACAGACAGAGTTAACAATAATCTAGAAAAAAAATCAGTTACAGCACAAAGGATTATTTGCTGTTAATCAAAGTTATGAGACAGAATTTAAAAAGTGAAAAATGTATGTATTGCAAAGAGCTGGATCATAGCCAAATAGTACCCTAGGAAGTGTAATGGCCCTAACGCCCCCCTCCCCCTTCCACACCCATTCTAATGTCCCATTACTTGGCTGTTTCTCCCCATTTATGATTAACACTTTTCAAACCTGCAAGTGTGCATATAGTTTTCTTCTTACATTTATAATGATTACAGAGAGTTTGGATCTAATTTAAAACTTTTATTTCAAAATGTTTAGAACATACACTGATGGATGTTTGCTAAACAAAATTGTCTCACACTAAAAACAGGCTTAGCATGAGTAATAGTAAACTTGTCTTCCCTGCAAACGTACATTCATTGAAAAAACATTGAAACCCAAATTCATTAAAAATGCATTATAAGTCACATTAATTGAAAATGCATCTACCCAGTGGCAGATTGCGTACCATGGGCTCCAGCAGTTTTTAAACCACAGTCTCCTTATACACACATTTTTAGGGCCATGGATAAATGCATGTGTTATTTGATTTACCTTCCTGGTTGTTTTAAATTATATTTCTTTTTTAATACAGCATTTGTTAGAGTGCATTTTAAATTTGTAGGGTTGCACATTTTTAATAAGCAGTGAAATAAACCATATGGACCAATAATGACAGAAGCGCCCATTTTAGAACATTTCAACAATAAAAGGCCACTCAGGTTGCTGTCGTTATAATTTATCAATATCCATAACTAAAAGTTACAGCAACTTTATTGACTGTATACATATTACATGTTTGAGTGAGATAAATATGGCTACAGTAAAATATTCTGCTTTGCTTTACATAAATCCACACTAGTCCTGCAAAGGCAGACTAATGACTTTTTAACAGCTCAGCAGGATTAGTCATTTTAATTCATAGACATTCTCTCAAACCTAGCAATTGTACCTAATTTGTTGACTGTATCTTTTTTAGATGCACGCATTAAAGAAGTAATAACAAGAATAATTATGACAGTAGTAACACATTTTAAAATGGTTTCATACAAACACAAAGTAGTCAAAGAAATTTAACTTAATTCACACTCACACAGACATGCACACCAGTCCTTCCAAGCCATTTTAAAGACTGATAAAAAATGACCAGAAGATAAAATCATAAGGTACATTTTTTGACAAACAGACAAACCTCCCACCAGAAGTTATAGCCATTTTGTTAACTGTGTACACCCCTAATTGTTATGAAGAAATAAAATACATGTATTTTATTTGGATGAACTACATGAAATTGTACAAAGATCTGATAAATTGTAATTCTCAGTGATTTACCAAAGGGGAAAAAAGTTGATGGAGGTTTGGC
This sequence comes from Protopterus annectens, assembly GCF_019279795.1. Taxonomy (NCBI): domain Eukaryota; kingdom Metazoa; phylum Chordata; order Ceratodontiformes; family Protopteridae; genus Protopterus; species Protopterus annectens. The sequence continues at coordinate 1,896,044,140 of NC_056733.1, read as the reverse complement.
GGTTGGTGTGGGGTATTAAGTCTCTTGCTTCCTGAGTCTGTTTGTCAATAAGCAAGTCACTTAACTAGACATTGTCCTCTACCTGGTACATTTTCCACACAGACACACACCTTGTAAAAACTTACTTGTTTGTGTTCAGCACTTCAGTGTTACTTGCTGAAATGTCAGCCTTCATTTACTGTGCTGAGGGCTCCATGCTGCAATTGCATTTCAAGTCAAATCATCTATTTCAGATGTGGGGATCTGAAATGAAAGTTATTTCAAACCATGTCCCATTCTGAGAGCTCCATGCTGCTGCATGCAGGAGTTAAGTCACATGCCAAGTTTCTGGAGGTCACTTACTCAGCATGTCAGCTTCAATCTTTGTGGCTCAAAGCATTTACCAATGAAAGATGGAGACTGGAGTTGGCACTTAGAACAGGAAATTGGTGCATGAGATCTTCACAGAAATTTAAGTATGCTGTGGGAAAAATGGTTCAGAAGTTTTATATATATTTAATTTTGAATGGCCTGGCTTCCCAGTCAGCACTAGGCCCTAGGCAGCTGCCTAGTTCACCATGTACTGGATCTGACCATGGCATAGCATGGATAATGAAATGTTTCAGATGTATATGATATACCCTACATTGATCAATTACAATTCAGTGATTAGGAAACTGTTGTAAACCATTTTGCAGGTAAGCCATGGGAAAGGAAAATTACTATCCTAGGGATAAAAATTCAAAAGGGGAAATTCCAGGGTAATTCTTTCTCACTGCAGTTGCTTTGTCCTGCTCATAACCCATAAAGCTGTTTACTTAATAGATCAGGCTATGGCTACAGTTTAACTCACATAAAGCAACTTTGTTTAAAGACATCTCAACTACATTTTGTGGATGACTTAATAATGTATCAACAGATGAGGAGCTGAATGCACAACTACAAATGGTTAAAACTTCCTTAGATAATCTAAGAATGACATTTGTTCTTGATAAATGTGCAAAAAAACAGCATTTATAAAGGGAAAGCTGCAGAAACAGGAAAATATCAACAGTGAAAGGAATGTGATATAAAATAACTTGAGCAGGATGGAGTATATAAATCTTTGGAAAATGATGAAATGTCAGTATTAAACATGAAGAGATGAAAACCTAACTCAGTAAGGAATACTTCAGAAGACTAAAGCTAATATTGAAAACTGCCTTGACATCTGGGAGTAAAGTCAAAGGTATACATTTATTTGCTCTTCCTGTTCTAATGTACAACTTCCGGGTGATTGACTGGTCTCAAAAAGAACTGAATCAACTGGACATGAAAACAAGAAAACTGCTTCATTGCTTATCATAAGATATAAAAAGCAGTACATACCAATTATATATATATATATATATATATATATATATATATATATATATATCTATATCCTCACTCTGAAGACGGTATGGCCTTCCTTGAAGTTCAATATATATATATATATATATATATATATATATATATATATATATATATATATATATATACATATATATGTATGTATATATAGGTCTACAACTGTATAACTGCAGATATATCATACTGACCACATCAGATCCAGATAGAGTGAAAGTTTTATAGCATGAGGAGAAGAAGTCTAAGATGACAACTGTTCTTAGTGTAACAGAAGCACTTCAGAGTAAAGCATGCAAGGCAAGCATCCACACCCCTAAACTTATATATACCAACTCTGCATACTCACCAGCTCAAAAAGGGGTGAACGTCCCCCCAAAAAAGGGAATCACTTCTGGCACAACTTGATAACAGTGATTTTCTATTGAGGAACTCTGATCACCAGTGATTTGAAATTTGGGAAGTTGAAGCACGAGTGTTCAGTCTTCGTCCACCAGTAGGGTAATAGTATGGACATCCATACAGTTCTAATAGGAGTAACAGGCAGGGCTAATAAGAAATAATTTTCAAGCATACTTAAATATGCTACTAATACATTTTATTCTATATGAAATTCAGATGCTGGCAATCCTGGGTACATTGCTGGTGCTGAAAAGAGTGCTCCTGGCAAACATCAATGATTAATGCAGTAGTAATTTTGGGGACTTTTAATTACACCCTGACTCGGGAATGGAGTCCATTACTGTTGAGGTATTAGAAACCTTAAACATTAGGAAAAATTAAAAGAAAAAGTAAGACCAAAAGGAAGAGAGGGAGGGAGATTAGAACAATATTTCTTGAAAGAATGGCGCAGTGGTGCAGCGGTAGCGTTGTCGCCTCACAGCAAGAGGTTTTCTGGTTCGATTCTTGGCTGGGGTGCCTTCTGTGTGGAGTCTGCATGTCCTCCCTGCATTTGTGTGGGTTTGTTCCGGTTTCCTCCCACATTACAAAGACATGCATCTGAAGCCTTTCTCCCCAGGCCTCCGCTGAAAATTGGCTTTATTCCAAGTCGGACTTTCCCGGTTAACAAATGTTTAAATAAAACAAATATATAAATAAAGAAGGAAAGGAGTAAGATATATATTCTTTGCTAGAAGGAGACAAATGAGAAGTTTGTTGAGAATTAATTTTCTATTGTTCATGCAATGAGTGGTTTGGCAAAATAAAACAAATTTGGTATCTTTCTGAAATGATCTTTTTTTTTGTGTTATAAGTTACCTATAAGGGGATATCAGAATGATAAAGTAATGAGTCAGGTTAGATGCTGACTCTTCAAGAGCTTTACCTGAACTCACAGTCTGAGGCTGAGGACAAGACATGCTTCACCTTAAAGCTGACACTTGTATTTAAAGTTATATACCTCTATATATTATAATCCTTTTTTTACAAAATGTACTACTGTAAATAACTTACAATGGATGATAACAATATAAAAGATCAAAAATCTAGTGAAACAATCAGCTATCTAGTTATGGGTTGATACCTTCACATTATGCAATTCAAAACTTCAAAATTTCAGAACTCTATATGTCATACACTGTTCAGTCTTTTTTTCTGTTTTACTGCAGTTTACAGCATTATAAAGATATGTGCATTTGCTATAATATATTGATTTAGAGATTATTCTTCCAAATCAAGACACTTACATATTTCTGTTTGCTTACAAGGTGTCACTCCAACAGCCTGTAGTATTAATAATGGCATTCGACTCATAGCGATAATGCAGCTTTAATTCCATACAAAATGGCAGCATGCAGAAAACAGTTACCATCATACATTCTTTTTCAAAAGTGAACTGTGAGCTACACGTGTTTTGGATACTAAGCACTATTAAAGGTACAAGCACAGGTACACACACACACACACACACACACACACACACACACACACACACACACACATACAAGCATGTGTGCACCTGCGCACACAAACATGCATGCATACAATCTATATTTTTTCTAGTTTGTTTGCCTGAATGCTCATTTTCCTAAAATGAAATAAAAGCAAGGTGCACACCACGGCAGGAAATATAAAACATATACTTTAATGAGTACAAGCAACAATATATAAAAAACAAAGTAAAACAAACAGGTAATTGCTATTGCTGTTACAAAGGCAGCTTCTTCAGACCTATTCTACAACAAACAGTCACTATTTAAGTACAAGAGGTCCAAACAAAAAGGTAAATCAATTAACACATTAAATCAATGCATCACAATATAGAACTTGCCAAAACAACCTGCTCATGATCGCAGGGACTATAGAGGAAGTACATAGAAAAATGTTTCTTCTAAAATGTATTAAAAAAATCTATAAAAATAAACGTAAAACATAATACATATAAAAACATCTATCAACATGATAAAATCACATCTTAAACTACTATATGCTCAATGTTTCAAAGGGCAAGATTTCAAATGGGGTTTCAAAGAGACACATTCATTAATATCATGAAACTTGTCTGCATCTAACCGTATAATCCATTCCTGCTCCTGTTCCTCAGTAAAATTCTTGAAATTGCCCTCCTAATACTCACTGCTAACACCTCTAAAGCTAAAACTCAAATGCTAGAAGACATTTCTCTGAAAACTCATTTCACTAAAAACCATCTCCACAAAAAAAATACCATTACATTTTTTTGCAGTAGGTCAAGCCTCTCTGCACCCCTCATGTAGGCTTTGCTCCCATACACCCTTACTTATATATACTATCTCCATGGTCACACAACTGGAATCCAAGACAAAGACACCACACATAGTTAATCAGTACTGGAACACAAGCACAAAGATCTACACAATTGCAGGCACAGCATGACACTGACCATTGCAATCTACTCATATTCTGCTAGACTCACATCACTAACAACTCCTATGATAAGAAATGATACCATCAAATACTTTATATAAACTTCTACGGTTTTCAGTCAAATGAGTTTTCAGGCAAATGGTTGAGACATTTGGATTTCATACAAATGAGCATTCATGTAAATGAACTAGAAATGATATAGATTCTGTGTGTTTTTTGTGTGTGTGTGTGTGTGTGTGTGTGTGTGTGTGTGTGTGTGTGTGTGTGTGTGTGTGTGTGTGTGTGTGTGCGTGTGCGTGTCACATTTCAAGGTACCCTTAGTAGCCTCATGACTCATCTCCAACGTGGACTGTCCATCCTCCACCTCAGATAGCTGACTGTGGCAGTAAATGTGATGGACCTGTTATACTTTGGTTAGCTAAGGACCTTTTCATCCTTCAAATTTGATCTCATTTGCAACTTCATCATTCCCTCCAATGAATCTCTTTTGAGTTTGCACTTTAACTTCCAATGAGCATGGCCTAAGCCTTTTAAAAAAGGGAGGCATCACCTCACAATTCAAACAAATGTTCATATCTCTATAATCATAAACACTACTAGAAGGTGTAAATGGCAAACTATTTAATGCAAAGTACTGTTTACAATGGCTGCATTCATTTGATTCTAGGTCTTAAACTGGATTTTATAAGCCACAATAAACACAGTAAATACTAAGTTTTTGTAATGTATAAACATGTTACAATATCTCAGTAACCACTCAAACAACACAAACACTGCCAGCAGCATTTTCTTCATACAGCTGTGAGCCTTCATATGAGGCCAAGTGGTTCTGTGTCACTTGAATTTTAAGATATTTAGAGAAATATGACAGTTCTAGAAATACAATAAATAGTACATTTTTAGCTGCACTACACAAAGGTTAAATGTCAATACAGCTGTGTTTGCCATCACATAATCTTTAAGATGATATTTTCTAATACCTTGTGTGTAACATGGGATTATTAATGCAAATATGAACAAGCGATAATTAGCACTTAGAGGCATCACTAGGATGTAACTGCAGAAAACTGACTACACACATGGATAAAATAATAGATAAAAGCATAAAAATTTCACAACAATGAAAATACTGTAAAACAATTTAGTAAGTGCCAAGGCAATAAATATCAAATAAGTAGGTTTTAAGTGATTTGCAGAATCTTGCCAAACAAGGACACTCCTGAAGAAACATGTCAGATACCTGATAGGAATGATTAAACACCAGTTATCTCAAGGTAGACTCATGAAAACACCAGAAACTCCCTGGAAGCTGAGTTCAAGACTTGGGCATCGTAGTAAAGCACAATCAGTTTCCTCAGTTAAGAAGGACCCATGTCATGAATGGGCAAGTAAATTAACACAAAGAACCTGAACATTATTCTGTACTGAACAGATAGCCAATGAAGGCTATACAGAGTAAGCATAATATGTTGGTAACAAGATGCACCAGTAATTAACCTAGCAGCTGAATTCTTCACCATCTGCAGACAATCAGTCTCTGTATTCTGGAGTCCCAGGATCAGGGCATTACAGTAGTCCAGCCTGGACAAGACCAAAGGACGAATGACAAACCTGACATCTATATGACGTGGAACATGCTTAATCCTGAAGGTTGTTCAAAGATGGAAACTGGGTGATTTTGCCACAGCGTTCACTTGATCCTGAAGTATGCGCCTGTTATTCAGGATTGCACCTAGGCTGCAAACTCATTAAATGATTTAATCAGGAAATGAAGGGGCAGAGGATTCCCTCAAGGTAGAAAGAACAGCCATGGCCTCATGTTTAGAGATGTTAAGTTTAAGCTGATTAAGATTAAGCCAAGAATATATGACCTCAATATAGTCTGGAAGTGATGACACATCATCTTGTTGAAAGGATAATTAAGACTGAGCATTGTTAGCATCATTATGACATGCTAACACTCACTTTATAATGAGACATCCTAATGGAAGCAAATAGACTGTAAACAGTAATTGGCATAAGACAGAGCCCTGTAGTATTCCACATTAGAGGGTAGAATAAAGAGGAGTAGTCTCCAAATTAATCCTTCTCTACAACCTAAGAGATAGGACTTCAACAGCTCTAAGATTGTAGAGAAGATACCACAGTATGAATGCAAGCATTCACTTGACAGGCCATGGTCTATAGTATCAAATGCTGTGGACACTGATCTCAAGCCATTAGGAGATCATTAACGACTCTGGCAAGAGCCACCTCTGTAGTATGTCAAGGGCAAAACCCTGATTAAAAAGGATCCATAAACCCAATGGGTGTTAAAAAAGGTATCAAGTTACTTACACATGGTCTTCTCAATAATTCTTCCCAAAAATAGAAAGTTGTAGATTGAGCAGAAATTGTCAAATATGTTAGGGTCTAAAGGGTTTACTGAAGATGGGGAAAGTGTGGTGATACAGCACCCCAGGCATCAATGAAGAAAGCAAGGTCATTGTACTGGACAAACGTTCATTTTGTGGGTTACTGGTCACAAACTTGAACAAGAGTCACACAACTCATCATAATTAAGAATATCAAACACACTACAAGAAAAAGAACATAAAAAGTGTAGAGCTAGTGTGACTTTCATAGGGTCAATTGGCAGTTGTGAAGATCTGATAACAGTAATCATGCTTGCAAACAACTGAGCAGCTGATTCACATTGTAAAGCAGGGTAAAGCTTTTCTAGCAGTAAGACAAGCTAGGCTGCACCTTCTTACCAACTGGAAAAGTACAACTGCTTGGCTAATAGCCAAAAAGATAGCTCTTTCTCTAGACAGGAATGCTGCCTTCTTAAAAGTGATCTCAGACTGGTAATAAATGTAATGCTCAACTATCTGAATTTTAATTATTGGTTAAAACACCTGGGTATGGTTCTCTGATATGACAATTTCTGTCTGAGACTCCTAGCCTGCATATGTGTTTTACATCTCAAAATGTCGCCATCATCTGTTTGTACCATGTAGAATTATAGTTTATCTATTTTCTGTACCACAATGCCAGTTATTTCCCATTTTCTCTCCCCTTACTACCTTAGAATGACTGATTGACCTTTTAGAAGGGCAGGTATAGACTGGACAGAATACTGCCAGTTATAGAAGTATTTGTGGGCATCTTTTGCTTTTCATCTTTTCTTGACAGATTTGAAAGGAATCATCTTAATCTTAAACATTCATCTGCAGCACTGATTTCTCTACCAAGCATCAACTGTGTGGGTATTATTCCAGTAGCACTGCATGCAGTGGAACTCCATTGTGTGGGGCATGCCCAGTAGCACTCTATGTGGTATCAATTAGCTGTGTGGGGTATATTCCTGTAGCACTGTATGAAGAAGTAGCATAAGAAATAAGACCTCTGTCAGGATCTGGTTAATGAAGAATCTTTTTATTATCAGTATAGACTTCTCCAGTAGCTCTACTGGACTGAGAAAAGTGAAGACTTGATGTAGTACATATGAAGCTACACTCCTCAGAAAATTGATAGAGCTCTGCAAATACAAAATGTGTATTATGATCCATGACTAATTCAGTCAGTATGCCATATCCAGTACATTGCATTGAACCTGGAAATAATTGTTTGGCTTGTTCTTCAGTCTGTAGAATTTCCATATCTCAGTATAGTTCACTACTGCAATATAGCTTTTTACTTTAAACTCAAATAGTTCTGCAGCTATTCTCTGTCAGGAACATTGTGGTAATGGAATGAATTCTGGCTTAAATTATCAAAAGACTTCTGACTCAGCGAGAATGCGACAAATTTAGAATCATTCACCTTCAAGCCTGTACAGCTGGCTGCATCTTGTAGGTATTATATTATAAGGCCCACATGCAGAACAGAATCCTTATCTATATGGCACAATCATCCATAAACCACATAGAGATGCAGAGATGCCTTGCATTTGAATTGTGCAACCCTCTAAGTGTGAGTTTAGACATAAGTCTAACACATATGCTACAATAACAAATAACAGAGGTGATAGGGGACATGTCTTGTCTCTTGCTGTAGTTCTATTTTTGAAGATAACATGTTGTTTGAGAAAACGTATGTTATAGGGGATACATAAAAAGTTTGCACCAGAAGATAGAGAAGTCATTGAAAATCCTAGTGCCTGTTTGGCATCCAGTAAATCAAAGGCTTAGCTAAAATCCAAGAGAAACACTGCTGATGGGTTATTATTTTGCATGCAGTAGGATTGTATATTCAGTGACGATTGCACTAAATGCAGGCTCTCCACTTGACCCCTGTTAAACCCTAAATAATTCTCCCTAATGATGTGGGGTAGTATTTTCTCCAGTCTGTTGGCTAAACATTTTGAGAAGATTTTTAAGTTGATTTGTAGCAGTGAGATCGAATGATAGTTTGTAAGGTCAGTGTTGCCCCAGCCAGGCTTGAAAAACATGAGCACTTTACAAAAGATCTCACCATTATGGAAACATCGGCATTCAAAAAAAAAATAAAGGAGGAACCAAAATTTCCCTTATACATTAATAAAAGCCTACAGAGATACCATCCAGTCCTAGACCCTTACCACCAGGAAGAGACTCTATTGTCTTTAAAACCTCAGCCAGGGTCAAAAGCTGATATAGTTGTTTTAATGCCTCTACAGACATTTTTGGAATATTAAACCCCTCCAGGAGTTGAGTCATCTGACTGTATCTTCAGGCTTTGGGGCATCTAGTATTTAAAAAATAGTCATTAGCTAGGAATCTGTTGTTATTAACTGTACCCACATGCAGCATCCCTGTGTTATCAGGGTTTAGCAGTGCATCTCAATGCATCAATCCTTACACTTGAAAGTTAGAACTTTATTTGACTTAATCCATTAGCTCAATGAAATAATCACCAACTATCCCATTTTTTAGCTACTTCGCATGTATGAAAACTGCCTGTACTGACTTTTCATATGCTTACATTTCTTTAAGATCAGTCCATTTCTACAAGTCCTCTGCTTATTTAAGTGTTTGTTACCATCATTCTGAACCCCCCTCATTATTTTTTTTTAATTTTGTTGCCTTTTCTGGTGTTTGCTACTCTGGGATGCTTTAAGTATTAAGAAAAACAGACACATCTTCACAAGCTTTACAATGTCCATCTTGTCATTGGGACCCAATACATATATTTTGGTTCTTTCATACTACTTAGGCCTTGATGTTCTTTGTGCATTTGTTTAAGCACTTCCACATGTTGTGAGGAAGATACAGACATTCTGTCCTAAGAGAGTAGCAAACTGTTGTGTTCAGACAACTGTGCTCAGACACTCTAATGATTACGTGATCCAGCCATTACAGATTTAATGAACATCTGTAGCTCATTGCCATGCTTGATTGCTTGTTATAGTTTGTCAATCCTTTTAGCGGCAACTGGTTTATATGCCATGATGGTCTACACATATGAAGAAAACTCTTTTTCTTCTTTGGCATTAAATTGTGTCTGGTCAGGTACTGGATTTCTTGAAAAGGTGCACTCAAAGTCACTAGATTTCCAGATAAAAACATAGACTCTATCTCATAAGCAAGCTCAGAGATCTTGGTGATGCTTTTTTAAATCTTAGAAATCAGTGGAAATAGTTGTTCTTGGTCATTCTGAAGCTGGATGCTCTCTAGCTCCGTAGTTATCTTAAAGAATGGCTCACAAGCACATGTACTTACAAGACACTCTTTTTCTCTCTGTAAATATCTTTGTTCTGCATCATTTAGCATTGTGGGGCAATAGGTTGTACGACCTGTCCAGCATCTAGACCATAGGTACTGTCATCAGAACTCACAACTGCTGGTTTTGTGTGTCATGGTAGGTAAGTACTGGGGCAGGCATAAGTATCTGTTTAACTTTGTTAAATGCTTCAGCTTGAGCATTGCCCCATGACCAAGGTAGGTCTTTATTTCTTTAGTAAATCTGTTAGTGGCCATAGTGCTTTAGACAGATATGGTAGAAATATGCCTAAAACATTTATCATGCTATGGCATCACATAGGTCAGTTACACAGGCTGGGCTTTTTAACTCTACTATCACTCTAACCTTACCTGATTCTGCTCTAATTCTCCCAGCTCTTTTCCTGTTACTGGAGCTTTATAGTGTGTGGTTACCTAAACTGCATTTGTCTCTTTTTAGTTTCAAATCTGTGTTTTTATGGTTTGGATCATTAGTTTTATTCTTCTGTTGTGTGTTTTTATCAGGATCAAACACTATTGCATCAACCATGGCAACAATAACATCTTCATCATATTTCAACAGACCACCAGTTTCATATGGAACTATTTCTGGTGTTGAAGTTATACCAACTGGCAGTCTTTTGAAACAAAACCTTCCAATCAGAGTAATGAAGTTTGTTAGCTTTTGACTATGTCTCTTTAGGGGTATCTGCCAAAACCACTTGAAGTGTTTTGGAGTTAAACCCTTGGGCACCAGCTAGCTTAGGTACAGTATTCTCATGGGTGGGTAGTGTTAATCTCTTCCTCGTGAATACATCATTTAACTTTTTTTAAATTGACATACAGTCTTACATTGTCACTCTTTTTGATAACTGGTACCATTGGCATACATCATTCTACAGGTTCAGTTAAGCTTTCAATCAAACCAGCTGTCTGAATGCATTTGGGTTCTGCTTCTACTTTAGAAAGTATGGGAAATGGTATCCTTCTGTGTGTGGTCAAGGCATATGAGACAACATCTGGCTTCAACTTTATGTTTAGTGGCTCAAATTTAGACCAAATCCTCCAAACACATCCACATGAATTTAATTTACTGTGGCAATCATACTGAACTTGCATGCCACAGTTCTACCAAGCAAGTTATTTACAGGCAGACCTTTTGGAACATAGATCCAAACCTCCCCTTCTACTCAATTGTTGCTAGGAATCTTCTTATATGGTAACACCACAGCCGGATTCTGCACTTCCCTGTTTTCCCAACAGTTTGAGAACTAGTTGAATGTTTTGGTACATTCTGCTTAAAGTCTCACAGAACTGGATTCTTTTTTTTTTTTTTTTGTTATTCTGAATTGAAACCTCAAATTTGCCTTCATCTGAAGATTCATTGGTAACCTCTTTTCATTCAGAGTGTGTGGTATGTGTAATTGATTATTCTGATCAAATCCTTAACGTATTCAGTACTGGCTACTCAGCACACACATTCAGCACTGGTTTACCCACACATTCAGTAATGATTATTCAGCTCACACATTCAGTACTGATTACTGAATTCATGTGTTTTGTACTTCTAACTTAGCTCAGTCATCCATTACTGGTTACTCAGCTCACACATTCAGTACTGGTTACTCCACTCATGCATTCAGTACTGGTTACTCAGCTACATGTTCAGTATTAGTTATTCAGCTAACACATTCATTACTGCTTAGTCAGCTCACACATTCAAAGACTGGTTTACTTAGTTCATGCATTCAGTACTAGTTTCTCAGCTAGCACATTCAGTACTTGTTACTCTGCTCATACATTTAGAACCAAAGGAAAAAGAAAACTTCTGTAACTGTAGTAAGATTCTTTAAATTAGCAAGTTTACTACAGTTATTAGCATATGTGTCCAAATGCTATATCTGCATTCATGTACACAGCTTCATAAATGAATGCTAGTACTATAGTTTGCCCTTTTCACACCTGCCAGTTTTACCCACTATCAACTTGCATCCTAGCAGATGCCCCCTTCTCCCCAGTCTAGTCACAGCTCTGTTTTGGTTTAAATTCTCCAAGTCTTTTGGGTTTCTAATATCATGATGGGAATGGACCCCATTCCTAAGTCAAAGTGTGATTAAAGTTCATGAAATTAGTATTGTTTCAGTCTTTGATGTTAACCAAAAGTGCTCTTCCCAGCACCTGCAATGTGCCAAGAAGTGACTCCTTCTGCAATTCGTATGGAGTTATATGTATCAGCAACATATCTAAATACGACTGTAAATTTATTTTATGAGACCTATTGCTCCTACTACTATTGGAACTGTCTGGATGTTGTTATTCCACACTGACCTTGTTTCCGCCTGCAGATTCTGGTATTTTATGACTTTGTGTTTTTCTGTAAGTGAGATACTGTAGTCACTGGGTGTAGCAATTTCATTTATCAGTGCTACTTTTGTCTTCTTTTCATAGAATACCATATCTGGTTTTCTTATAGGGGTTCAGGTGCCTAGGCAGTGCGGCATTTCCCTATGGTACATTTGGCTGGGGACACATAGGTGAAATGAAGTTCAGCTGCAGAGAAATATGGCTGTTGGAAATTCCCTGTGGGCAAAGAGAAGAATGCAGTGTTATGCCCACAACTTCAATAACCAAATGCATAGGGGGAAAATAATGTCCTTGATCCCCAAGACAGCATGAGACATCAGGCAGTATGGTAGGCATCAGCTGCAGGCTGGCCAGTGGGCATGTCAGTGGCAGTAAAAATGCAGTACACAATGGGCAGTGCCTTTACAATTGGTGTGTGGGGACTACTATCTCCTTCACAGTGTCTATGGAACATTACCTAGAATACATACTGGAGCATAAATGTGACTGCAGTAGCATGTAGGATTTCCTCCATGCTGTACCATACTTCTATATTTTGTAGTTACATAATTTATTGCCTGTACAGTGAACACAAGACTCATTACTTATTCTGCCCCCATGCACTTGGTTATTAAAACTGTGGGCATGTCAGTGTGTGTTTTTTTTGCCCACAGAGACTTTGTGAACTGCAATATTTCTCTGCAGCTGAATGTCACTGCAGCTATTAGTCCCCAACCAAATGTACCACAGGGAAATGCCTCACTGCCAAGGCACCTGAGCTCTTATTTTGTGGACTGTTGGTAATGGGTGATCCCATGTGATATAGACCATCATTTTCTATAATGTTTGTGTTTCATGTTTCCAATTCTTCTCAGCTACTTCAATATTATAATGTTTGCACAATCCTTAATGAAACAGTCTTGCCCCATTATTATGCCTTTCAGTATAAAGATCCTCTGTCATTAATGTATCACACCCAGCAACAAGATTTGTAACTGTTTTCAATTCTATTTTACAAAACCTGCATTTGTCTGTTTCTCTGACATGTTCAATGGACTTTGTAAACCAACATGTACATAGTCCACTATCCTGGGCCACCAACATTAACCTTTCATCTTTTGGGTTAAATTCGCCCCTCCTTAACCATGATCTCTCAACTTATATTCTTTCTTTTGTTTTTTTGTTTTTTTGGCATATTAAGTTGCTGCTTGATTTTTTTCCATTTTTGGTTTAATTTCCATTCCTGTTTGATACTGATATGTTTCTGCTAAATTTGGCAGGGAAGTCATCTTAGACTGGTTCTCCTCATGTTTTAAAACTTTCACTATGTTTGGATCTTGTGAGGTCAGCAGTTATGTATGCAGTCCTGTGATTACAGATCTATACATGTAATCAATTTCAAGGAAGCCCAAACGTCCTTCAGAATGGGGAATATATAATCTTGCTATACACTGATTTTTATAAATCATTTGATAAGCATGAAGCATTTTTCTTGTTTTCTTGCCGAACTGATCCAATACCTTTTGGGGAAAGTCAGTCACAGCAAAATTATAAGTTAGAATAGGAAGAGCAAATTGATTAATAGCTTGGACTTTGTTCCTAGATGTCAGGGCTGTTTTCAGTATTAATTTTAGTCTTCTAAAATATCCCTGAGTTTTATTCACATTTGTTCATGTTTTATTGTCGATCTTTCATCAGTTCCCAAATATTTATATGCTCCTTCCTACTCAAGTTCCTTTATATCACATTTCTGTCCAAGACTGATGTTTTCTTGGTGCTGAAGCTTTCTTGCTTTAGAGTTGCTTTGCACATTTATCAAGACCAAATTAAATTTTTCTATCATCAGAAAAAGTTTTGACCACTTGTGGTTGTGCTTTCAGTTCATCATCTGATGAACTTTACAGTTTTAAATTTTCCACAAAAACAAGGTGAGAAGTCTTTACACTTTGTTTTTTTCCAGGAGCCAAATTGTGACCATGACCTAATCTGTTAAGTAGACAGATGAATGGGTAGAGGGTAAGACAAAAGAGCAGCAGTGACAAAAGAGTCACCCTGAAATATCTCCTTTGAATTTTTATCCCTGGAATAATAATTTGCCCTTTATCATGGCTTAGCTGCAAAGTGGTTTGCCACTGTTTCGAGGTCAGGGTAATATAATCAACCAATGTAGTGTGTATCTTATACATTTGCAAGCACTCCTTTATTCACGAATGTGGGTTGCTCAAATGGTTTTCTGTAGTCTATCCATGACATAGATTATTCCCCCTTTTACAATTCTCCATTATGACTTTAACAACAAATGATCCTTTGTCCACATGACTTTTTTGTTATCCTTTTGTTCTATTGCCATGATTGAGCTTTCTTCTAAATGACTATAAACTGTTGGCATCAGTTCCAGTGTATAATTTGTACATACATTGTCAGAAGGCAAGTTATTGGTCTACAGTATTTAGGATGTCTTGCAGATTCACTCTTAAGGAGGAGTATCATTTTTCCTGTTGTTAACCAGACTCGCATCTGTTTAGGGTGCACATATAAATAGTTCTTACTCAGGGCTAAATCTTCATGTAAAGATGTTAATGCTTTTAGCCAGAAGTTAGGTACTGCAGCTGGGCCTGGAATCTTCATGTAAAGATGTTAATACTTTTAGCAGGAAGTTAGGTACTGCATCTGGGCCTGGAATCTTCATGTAAAGATGTTAATACTTTTAGCCAGAAGTTAGGTACTGGATCTGGGCCTGGAATCTTCATGTAAATATGATAATACTTTTAGCCAGAAGTTAGGTACTGCATCTGGGCCTGGAATCTTCATGTAAAGATGTTAATACTTTTAGCAGGAAGTTAGGTGCTGCGTCTGGGCCTGGGGTTTCAGTCTCCCTGGCCATTACTTCATCTTATTTCATATCCTGTACATTTGAACTTCTTACTGTTCGTTTTACTTCTTCTATCCTTCAGCATCTTGGTTATGTTCCACAGTATCTTCATAGATATTTTTCTAAAATGCATCTATTTCTTCTTTTTTTGGTGGTATTTCTATTCATTTTGCCTTGTTTCCCAATTCTCTATAAAACTTTTTGGGGTCATCAATGAATTGCTTATTTTGCGTTTTTCCTTTGTATTTATCTGCATGCTTTCTAAGTTTTTCTGCTTCTGTTGGTATCTTTAGTTTAATATTTGCAATAGTGTACAATAAATCCTGGGCTGTTCTGATACTGCACATTGCTTTTATCATGTCTATCTTTCTAAGTATTTTTGTTGAACTCTTCCCACTTCTGTACTCTTCTAACAGCAACACATCTTGTCTTAATTGCTTTATAGTTTTCTCTATTTGATACATCCATGATGGCATTTGATTTCTCCCCTTCCTTTCACTTACTGCTCAGTGCTTTTGTGGTAAGTCTTTGTCTGTTATTAATTTAACTGCACAGCAAATATACCATATTTGCTTCTGTTATAACACATGAATTTCTACAGTCTTGATTGCGGTGTTCATTTGTTATATCAAACTTCTAACATTTTGGGTCTTATAGAATTTCTGTAATCTGTTTCTTTTATTGATCTTAATATGTCTATCCATCTCCATTAAATCAAGCAACTCTTCCCTTACATATTTTTTTTTAAAGTAAGGGCATATTATTTGTTATGTTTCCTTTGGGCATTCTACAGAAAGCTCCAGAACATCTTTTATTTTATATGAACCTTTACTAACATAATTGAATGTCAATAAATAAATAAATCTTCCTGCGCCATATTCTCTTCATCATCACCCTGTATCATTTGTTGTTCTTTCATATGGGAACTCACTAGCCTATCACTCCACAACATTGACTGCATCACAGTAGCCATCATTTCCTGTTCTTTTCCTTGCTGTGCACCTCCAGCTGAACTTTTCTAGTGGTTTCCTCCTGAAAGCTCCAAAGTATCTTCATATGGCAACTGATGAGATGCTTCTCACGCCACCAGTTTCTCCTTAATTTGGAAACTCTTTTTTTCTACCATGCTGTGATGTTACCAGAATTAAATTTTCTCTAAATCATTCATTTCACAGATAATCTGTTTCGATTTCTTTAATTTTTCCATTACTAATCCTCTTTTCTACTTCCCCCTTTGTTTTATTATTTTTTGTTTTTTTTAATTTTCTGTATCCAGATGCCTTTCCCTCATTTCTCTTCAAATATCTTTGGTGCTGCTTTTTTGTACTGATTAGTTTTGCTTTCTCCATTGCATAAATATTGCAACATATTACATCTCTTTTTTCTCCAACTCCATAGTTCTTCTTCAGATGTCTCCGGCTCCTCCTGTTCCTTCTTACTTGGGGGAGTAATTGTTCCATCATGCTGTGATACAACCTGTGTTAGACTTTCTACATTAAATCCTTCACTTCACAGGTATTCCATAACTTCAGTTTCTGTTTGTTTAACTAACATCTTACTAATCTTCTGTTATACAGTCCTCTCCTTTGTGCTCTTATTTTTTGTATTGTGAAATTTTTCATATCTGGGTGCCTTTGCCCATATTTCTCTTCAAATATCTTTGGAGCTGCTTTTCTTGTATTAATTAAGTTGGCTTTCTCCTTTGCATAAATATTATACCATATCAGATCTCGCTTTATTTCCTGCATCCTTGTTTCTTTTTTTATACCTTTCAAACATTTATAGATTTTATTCTTTACATTTTCTCACTTCCTCAATCACTTCTTTTTCCAAACAGCCCAAAGTTTCTTTGTCTATATAATGTTTTTCATGAATCTGTTGTATTAATGACACAAATTTGCATCTGAAGCTTTTGACAGTTTTTCTTGTGTAAGTAATTCTCTTCTCTCTAATTTCTATTGTAGTCTTTTTGTATATCTTCTATCCATAAATTCTGGGCTTCTTGCATAATAGTAACAATACATAATTTCTTTTTTATCCTCAATAGTCCATTCTATCATCTTTATGGCTCTTTTTTGGCCTGTCAGTTTTTGTATTTTTTGTGGATTACTACCTCTCTTTACAAGAGGGGGGCATCCTCCCCCTTGGCCTGGTCTAGCCCCATTGTAGGAATGTTTCCATGTCTTGAGGATTCTACACTGTCATTTTTTCTAGTTCTGGCACCAGTGTGCCTACCAGGATTGGACACATTTTTATTGTTGGACTTGTGCACCCAGTTGTCTTTTTTATTTTTTAATCTACTTCTGTCCATAATATATGCTATATAAAATACACTCTATATATCATTGCTGGCTTGGCAAGATTTTGGAAAAACAGGGTCCACCTCATGAAGGTACTCACCAAGACTTGAGTATGAATTCAGTTCCAACAATACTACTCTCCTTTGCTTGCTGATTTTATCATTTCTCCATTTTGACCTGACCATCGTGTCACTCCCTGGGTGGAGAAACGTACCCCATGTGCGGTGACTGGAGAGCCACACCATGGGGAGTTTCCACCAGCAGGAGGTGGTCAGACAGCTTGACCGATGGTGGGGTGAAAACAGGACCCAGGGAAGTGACAATTGTTTCAGGCCAGGACTCAGCCTCTGACAGAAACTCCTCACTGCACATGATTTCCACAACCACTCCCAATCGGAAGAGGAAACAGCTAGTCACAGCCCTGTCTATTTGACAGTGTCTCTGTGTCCTGAAACTAAAACTGAAGTGCTACTTGATAAGAAAAACTAATCCTTATTATCCAATAACTAATGGTATACAGAGGTATGGGCCAAACCTAAATTAAAATTTAAAGAGTTCAGCACTTTCACCTCTGGGAAGAACTTACATTATAACCAGTACACCACTCCAAACTGACATGATAGTCAAAAATCTTAACATCTGAGTCACATACCAACAGAAGTTGGTTCATGACCTAGGTCATTTGCCAACAGTAGTTTGAAGTAAATTTATCTAGCCCAGTTGATCTCCAAAGACATCTCATTTAGATTAAAAGATGTTATCATTCCTCTGAATTCAGCCCTAATTAGACCAATTACTGAGTACAATGATTGCTCAGGCAAGTTCCTAGCCAGACATATAATGCAGTTAGAAAGACCTCAAAGATTATTAACAAAAAGATAATAATTCCTTTTCTTTGTTTCATATAAAGTCATGAATGAAAATCTATGCCTTCTATTCTATGCCATTAAAGACCCTATCCTGTTAGGTTTCTTATATTTTCACGAGACAAATAGTTCCACAAATACCCAGACTAAGGACTTTAATCTCCATCAACATATAAATGAAGCAAGTAGAAGATATACATTCATTACCCAATGGTTTCCCCATCTCTGCAACAAATTGCCCTTGCATGTAAAGCACAGTGATGCCCTCACCTCCTTCAGGATTAGCCTTGATGACTGGATAGGTACCCACGAGTTCATCTCTGACATGAAATGTTTTCCCCTCCCATAAGGATGGGGATATTTGGCAAGGCACACATGATCTTCAGGCTTAATTGTCTTGTAGTTGCATAGGTTCATGGGTTCATAGGAGATTGCTGGGCTAATGGCTTAAGATCCCTTACAAGCCTAGCCATTTATTCCCAGGCTTTACCCAATCTTCAATCCCTAAGGGCTAGAGGATAGCTTAGGTTTATGTCTATGCCTTTGAGTATTTTATAGATTGCCCAGTCCATAACGGACATGGGCACCACCCCAGGATTGGATTTATGATCCCCCATCCATTGTTCCAAACAGCATTTGAAGAGAGTTATAGAAGAACTTTGCTTTATGTAAATAGAAAGCTTGTTGCAAAGAAGGGATAATATCCGAGACACATATTTGTCACTCCAGCATGTTATGTTCATGTCACATACCAGGTTTAGACCTTCATGCAGTTTATCTTGCAAATGTGTAACAATTACATCAAGGCTGGATTTGTGAGTGCCTTGAAGGCTAGGCATGGATCACCCCTTAATAGCCAGTAGAAGACACAGAAAAGCGATACGGCTTTTCCATTTGAAGAGAGTTATAGAGAACTCTGCTTTAGGTAAATAGAAAGCCTGTTACAAAGATACATAGATCACCCCTTAATAGTCAGTAGAAGACACAGGAAAGCAGTAGGGCTTTTAGTCCATCTGCATAAGACATGCTGTTTACATCCTGTATTTTTTTTTTTTGTATGTAACATCTGAGGCCACTACAGTTGTTGCAAGTGCTTGGTCAAGTACTTGCCAAAAGGTGCATTATACTTGATTATTGGTCTGATGAAGGCCGAGTACAATGGGACTATATATTCCTTGGATCTGGATGCCATGCCTTTACCTATAAGCTGTGCCACATAGTAGGACTTCCTCACCACTGTGGACACATAGTGATCAAACTTCAGGGATCAAAGTTCAGGGTACTATCTAATCTCATCTCTGGTTACTATTAAAATATTAATCAGGAAGTTATAACAGCCACTGAAACATGGCTTCGTAACTTACAACTCATGCTCAACCCCCCCAAAAAAACTGTTTTTTTTCCCCAAATCTCTCTCATAAAAAACAAAACAAAATTTAATGTCCTTTCCCTTGATTATACAACCATTGAAATCAGTTCTCATAGCAAATTATTAGGGGTGACAGAGAGTGATAATCTCACATTCGACCTGCAAATACAAAATTGCATAAGAAAAACTCATCAAAAACTAGGAATGCTTTACAGAGCCAAAAACTTTCTCACCAAAGCAACTAAAACTACACTTGCCACACCACTACTTGTCTTCTCCCTACACTTCTTTATGTTGCTCCCATCCTTACTAACCTCCAGGCTTCACAAAATTAAAACTTGAACAACGCTATATCAAAGTTTCTAAATTTGTAGCAAATATCCCTTTCATAACCCACCACTGTATAACACTGAAAAGCCTTAATTAGTTAGAACCGCCTCATAAAATAACATATATTCAGCTTTTTACAGCCTAAAATTATCCAGTGTCCATCTGCCTGTCCAGCACTAAAAAACATTCAGCACAACTATGCTCACATTCGGTCATTAAAATCGATTGACCAAGAACTCCTGTCTGTCTACAAACCTATCAAATCTGCTGGGCATTGTTTGTGCTCATACAAGGTTAAGGCCTGCAACTCCTTACCTGTATCCATCAGGTCAATACCCTCCCTCCCATCTTTCAAAACCACTCTGAAAGACTTCCTAGCTAAAATCTGGCTCTGCGCTTGCTCAAAACTAAGGTAACCAATATGTACCAACCCGGATTAAGTTATAAAACAATAGCATAATCAGTAATTATCCTAGCATAATCAGTAATTATCATAACATCTAACTACATCGCCATGCTTTGTATCCAGTCTTACTTGTAACTGCATCTGTCCATGAGAACTGAGAGTCCCTACTAGGGACTAACTGTGAGTTACAATCTTACTTGTAATTGTCTCTGTCCATGAGAACTTTGAGTTCCTACTAGGGAACATTACTAAACCAATGTACATAAGATATATTACCACTCTGTTTTAAATACTCTAATTGTTTTCTAACTTCTTGTGTAACCTTTGTATGTCTGTCCATGAGAACTGTGAGTCCCCACTAGGGAACACTTCTAAACCAATGTACATAAGGTATATTACCAGTTTTTTATATATTCTAATTGTTTTCTAACTTCTTGTGTAACCTTTTCTATGTTTGACTATGTGGAGCTTTTCTCCCACGGCATCCGCTGAAAATGGACATGTATCCAGTCGGACTATCCAGGTAAACAAATGTAAAATAAATAAATAATAATAAATAAACTATATCCCTAAATATGAACAGGTACCTTTTCATTCCTTATACCTCCTCACTCTCCCTTCTTCACTTAATTCCTTACTTCTGTCAAATTCTCTTCCTAGACTTTATCTCTAAATATACCATAAGACCTTTTTTCCCTCACTTCATATTACAGTTCCAGTTTGTAGTAGATTAACTTATCTTTAATTTCTCTACAAACTTTCTAAAATTTCTATAAATATTAAATAATTGTCATGTAACTTGTATCGATTCTTTACCAATGTTTTTATATTATCTGTAATTTGTTATAATTATTTAAACTGCAGATGTTTTTGTTTTATTTTTGAAGATTGTAAACTTATTGTTCTTAAAATGATTTGTAATAATTTGGAGCTTCTCTGCCTGGGGCTGCACTAAAAATTGATTTCTACCCAGTCAGACTTTTTGGTAATCAAATGTCAATAAATAAATAAATATATATATATGTCTGTGTACATACCTAGATCTCTCACTTCTGAGTCCACTCTTAGGGTTATGCTATTAATGTTGTAATTTACACGGGTATTTGACTTCCCAAGGGGTATAATTATGTTTTTTTTTGTATTTAGTTATAGGCCATGGCTCTGGCACCAATCATTTGTCTGAGTCAGACCCTTCTGAAGGATATCTACATCACTGGAGGATTCAGTGATTGTCCCCAACTTGCAATTGTCTGCAAACTTAGCCAGTCAAAGGCCTTCTACATCAACCTTGACTTCAGAGAAGCATATTCTGAACAGGAGAGGTTCCACCACTGATCTCTGTGGCACACCACTAGTAAATGGCCTCTTGCTAGATTTGGATTCACCCACTGTAGCAACATGTATCCTGTCCATGAGCCATTTGGCTATCTGTCTGGTCACATAGGGATTTATGCCCAGTTTTGTGAGTTTATCTATAATAGCCAAGTAAGGAATTGTGTCAAATGCCTTAGCCAGGTCAAGGTAGGCAGTATGCACTGTGTTACCCTCATACACATCCCTAGTGCCTTTGTCAACAAAGTCCACTAGATAGAGTAGACATGACTTGCCCTTGACATAGCCAAACTGCATTGGGTCCAGTGCTTGGAGGTTTTCTGTGTCATTATTTATCAGGTCAATGATTATTCTTTACATCACCTTGCATATAAGACTAGTCAAATGTATGGGTCTGTAATTTTCTGGGTCTATTGATTGTCTACCTTTATCCAGAGGGATGACTGCTGCTGTCCTCCATTCCAAGGGCACAAAGCCAGTCTGGAGGCAGTGGTTAAACAGAGATCTTTGTGGGGCCGAATAGGTCCTGTTTCAAGCTATTTAGCAGGCATCCTGGGATATTGTTGGGACCCATCAAAGTTGTGTTTTTAGCTTTAGAGAACACAGTGGTGACCTGTTTTATGGTGATAACTGGTGGAGGAATGGTGGAAGTTCTTTCTTGGAGGTAACTGGAGGTGATGGGGAGGTGAAATTTGAGCTGAATTTATCAGTCAGCAGATTTGCTATATCTTTTGGCTGAGTATAGCTGGTGCCATCTACAACTAATTGTGCACATTGTTGGGTGCTGCCCTTAAGGCGGTGGACATAGCTGAAAAATGCCTTATGATTATCCTTAGCTTGGGAGAATATTTCTGCATCAACATTTGCTTTTGAAGACTTGACTAGTCCTCTGATTAACTTGTTTAGACTACTGAGAGAGTTTTTGCTTTGCTGTACACATTCTCTGTTACTGCTAGACAGGCTTTTCTTACACTTGTTGTACAACCTATTTATAGAGAAATAATCTCTGGAATCAAAGCAATAGGGCAACACACAAATGTACCACAGAAGTCACAGGAAAGTAGTATTAAATTTAATGAAGCGCTTTTCATCTGTGATATACACAGACTTCCTCAGACAAAAAGTATCACAAAATGCATTTAACAAACCAGCAGCTTAAATATACAGCAGTATTAATTCAAAAGGTCATTAACCAATCAGGCACACTTTGAATCGTGAGTAAAATTTAAAGTTAAAACACATACTCACAAAGTTTATATTAAATCACTCACATTATGTTAAAAAACTGATCAAAAATCTACCAGTCACTAGCCTATCGTCTAAGTGGGCACTAGCCACTACCTAAGGGGTACAAGTACAAATCACAAAACAATCATAGTGTGTTGCAAACTCGTAGAAGCGGGGAAACACACTATCTAACCAGGTTCTTAAGTTTAAGAAGGCTACTAATAGAGCAGCCTTCATTAAGACCCGGGAGAGCGTAGGCATTTAGTCTTATTTGCCATCGCAATTCAGATGCCTCTAGTAGTAGGTGTACAGGGGCTCCTCTAATAGTGTCATGCAGTTGTTCTATGACCATATACTTAAAGTGGTGGTCTTCATGCTGAATGATATGTTTAGCAAGAGCGTTTTCATCTTTTGCTTTATTAATTGCATATTGATGTTCGTAGATCCGATCTTTTAATCTACGCTCGGTTTTACCTACATAAAAACCTGTGCATTTTTGGCATAATGCCACATAAACCACCATTTTAGAGTTGCAAGTACATCTACATCTAATGTCATATCTAATATTATCAATGTCGAATCTGTTTGATTCAAGAATATACCGACATTGATTGCAATTTTGACATTTAAACATGCCAGGAGTACGGGTACTCTGCTGCTCAGGTTGTTCCAACAGCATTTTCATATTTTTACCCCTTCTATATGTAACCTCTGGTTTAACTCCCAGTTTATTCATGATTGCAAGGTTAGAACGGAACAAGTTCCAGTTCTTAGTAATGATGTCCATAATAAGCCTGCTACTCGGGCAGTATGTAAGAATTAATCTAGTGTTGTTATTTTGAGTTGGAATTCTTCCACCTATGTATTCTAACCTAGACTCGGCTATCCCAGAAGTACTGTTATTCAGTATAGGTTTATAAATTCCACTGGATCTTTTATTAGTAACCTCATTAACTAAATTGTCTAATAAATTAGGCGGATAGCCTCTATGTAGGAACATGTTCTTAAGTAAATCACATTCCCTAAGAAAGTCGTCATCTAGGCTCACCATCCGGTCTGCTCGTACGAGCTGGCCCTTAGCCACAGACCTTTTTTGGTAGCTGGGGTGGCAGCTGCTAAAATGGAGGAATGAATTAGAGTAGGTAGGCTTTCTATATATACCAGCCACATATTTATTCAAGATTACATTTTTCACCAACCATACGTCTAGGTAGGCTATTGCCTCAGTGTTAAAAGAAGAAGTAAATACTAGAAAGTCGGTGGAGTTGTTAAATAGATCTAATAATAACAGGCTCTCAGCTTCTTCACCCTCTAATAGAATAAAGATGTCGTCCAGGTAACGGGTGTAGTACTTGATCTTGGACACTAGTACTGAATCATTACTTAATATGTTCTCCCTTTCCCAGTACGACATCACTATATTGGCCAAGCTGGCTCCGCAGGGGGACCCCATAGCCACCCCTGTTTTTTGAAGATAAAAATTCTCTCCCATTAAAAAGTAGTTGTTATAAAGGATCAAGTCCAACAATTCAATCACAAGGGATATTTCGTGGGGTGGGGCGCCCTTACTCTTAAGGAAGAAGGCCACCCAGTCCAAAGCTGTCTGCAAAGGTATGCAGGTGTATAAATCCTTGACATCTATTGTCAGGAAATTATACTCTGTGCTGAATGGGATATTATTCAATTTGTCAAGAAAAGACCAAGAGTCTTTACAGATTTGCTCTTCTTCCTCAAGGTATTTCTGCAAGATAGTATCAACCAGCTTGGCACAAGGGTATGTAGGAGAGCCCCGCCCATCAACAAGTGGGCGCATGGGTGGGTTAACTAGGTCCTTATGGATCTTGGGTATACCAAAGATACAGGGGTACCTAGGAAATAATGTGGTAAGGTATTTATGTTGACCTTGGTTAAGTCTACCCTCAAAAAACATTTCATCCAAAGAGCTCTTAATCTTACGATATGCATGATTCACCTCAGATCTTGAACTAATCATGTACGCATCATTAGACAGTAGGTCCAACATCCTGTCAAAATAGTCTAACTGATCAAAAACTACAACCCCGCCACCTTTGTCAGGTTTACAAATTCTTAAGGAGTGTATCTTAACAAATTCCAGTAAGGCCATTTCAGTCTTCCCTAAATCATTGATACATGTACTTAAATGCAGATTACTATGTCTTAAATCAAGTTCACAAGTAGTTTCAAACGCTTGGACTAATGGGTGCA
Source organism: Protopterus annectens (assembly GCF_019279795.1). Classification (NCBI taxonomy): domain Eukaryota; kingdom Metazoa; phylum Chordata; order Ceratodontiformes; family Protopteridae; genus Protopterus; species Protopterus annectens. Next base: position 1,896,018,979 of record NC_056733.1, on the reverse strand, counting down.
AAGGTGGATTAAACATACTAGGGACAAACATGTCAGGTGGAACATCATGACTGAAACCACGTGTTTCAAACAACAGATTAAAGTTCAATTTACGAGCAAACATCTTAATGTCAATAATGGTGTTCACTAAATCGAACTTCTGTTGGGGTACATAAGTATGTCCTTTTGATAAAAGGTCAGCCAGTTCGTCAGGGATCAGCACATTAGAGTAGTTAAAAATGTTAAAATCACCAAGTAGATTGGTGGAAATAACTGGACCCATTCGTTGGTTAGTAGAGGGAACAACAGTGTCAGCCCCGACATCCTGAACTTCATCAATAGTAGACATAAATGAAGCCACACAAGGAACCTCAGTGGCAACGCAAGCCGAGGCCTCGGTTAAACCAGAAAGCAGAGGTAGAGCCAGGTTGTGGGTGCTCCTGGTATCTACTGCCTCTGAAAAGTCTGTTTCTGTTGCTTCCCCCTAGTAGGTTGCTGCAAATTGTTCCTTTGCTTAGGGATGGCTCCCTGTCTGTTGGCAGAAAATTGGGCCTGTTGCTGACCCGTGGTCGTGGTGTGAGGACCCTGTTGTTGTTTACGATTCATTAGTCTCTTACTCCTTCTAACGCCTTGGTCGACAAAGGTATCCCCAAATGTGTCAAGGTCCCTGATGTTGTCAGATATTGCCTCACCTCTGCAATTTGTGGTGAGAGAATCACCACTACCACCATTAAGATTCCAAGCTTGTGAAGGCGCAGGGGGTTGATAAGCCACCCCTAACTGGTATGCTTTCAAGTCGCGCTCAAGTTTCTTGATTTTATTAAACTTTAATTTAGACAGGTACTGGTCGATGCTAGTAAAACATCTATTATAGTCATATTTGTACCTGCTAAATTCTACATGGGTTTTGATGGAATTATCCAACACAGTAATTTCTTCATTTAACTGTGTCACCCATAAGGAATAATGCTTAATCATTAGCTTTAAAAGATCTTGACCTTGTTGGTCAAATAAATTAATCAGCTCCTTGTGAAATTCTGAATTCAAAACCAACCCTGTCGGGTATTGGAAATGCCTTAGACCTTTAGGAATGACATTGCAAGCGATACATTCATTAAAGTATGATATTTCCAGTTTCAGTTTTTTGAGTTTCAATAAAAGTTTATCAAAAGTTTTTAATTTATCAGCTAAATCATTGCTATTTACCTCGTGGCCGTCGGTAGAGTTGTCGTGCGTCCTGCGGGTTGCCTTGTCCCCATATCCTGTAAACACAAAATCCTCGGATAACCAGTTGCCCAAAATTGGGGCCCCATCGAGAAGAGCGACAGGAATAAACCGACTGGCATCCGCTGTACGGTCGGTAGACTCAGCCTGACTCTGTAAATGGCTAGGTAATCCTCCGGTCGGTAGTGGCTCTGTCCTAGCTAAACTTTCGTTTAGCATAGATGAATTTACTGTTCGTGCTACTTGCACTGGATCAGAAGTAGTCACCGGTTGCACTGTATCAAGTGTAGTCGCCGGGGCCAGCCTAATGCTGGCTACCATTGGTGAATTAGACGTGGTGGCCCGTACCTGGCCGTAGCAAAGAGTTAGAAAGCTCTCTGCCGTTTGCTGAATTCAAGCTGCCAAAGTCAATATTCCCATTGAGGGATGGAACCGTAGCAAAGGAGTTCGCTGGTTGAACAGCGCCCCCTGGCGCATTCTCCATTGCGGTCGGTTTAAGGTTGTTAACAAAAGGCAGGAAGAGATTCTTCATGTCCTGCTGTTGTGTGTCTAGCTTATCAAGCCTCGCACACAGCGATTCCATTCTTTCGAATAGTGACTCGAATAAGTTATCCTGTGCGACTGCAGAAAGAGTAGCTGGTGCTGGAGGGGCACTATTACAGCTCCTCAGTAATGCTGGAGTGGCATTCGGAGAAAACCCATCATTGCTGTCAGATCCAGAAGCCATGAAACAACGAAGTAAAAAGCAGCACAAACTGAGAAATAATCTCTGGAATCAAAGCAATAGGGCAACACACAAATGTACCACAGAAGTCACAGGAAAGTAGTATTAAATTTAATGAAGCGCTTTTCGTCTGTGATATACACAGACTTCCTCAGACAAAAAGTATCACAAAATGCATTTAACAAACCAGCAGCTTAAATATACAGCAGTATTAATTCAAAAGGTCATTAACCAATCAGGCACACTTTGAATCGTGAGTAAAATTTAAAGTTAAAACACATACTCACAAAGTTTATATTAAATCACTCACATAATGTTAAAAAACTGATCAAAAATCTACCAGTCACTAGCCTATCGTCTAAGTGGGCACTAGCCACTACCTAAGGGGTACAAGTACAAATCACAAAACAATCATAGTGTGTTGCAAACTCGTAGAAGCGGGGAAACACACTATCTAACCAGGTTCTTAAGTTTAAGAAGGCTACTAATAGAGCAGCCTTCATTAAGACCCGGGAGAGCGTAGGCATTTAGTCTTATTTGCCATCGCAATTCAGATGCCTCTAGTAGTAGGTGTACAGGGGCTCCTCTAATAGTGTCATGCAGCTGTTCTATGACCATATACTTAAAGTGGTGGTCCTCATGCTGAATGATATGTTTAGCAAGAGCGTTTTCATCTTTTGCTTTATTAATTGCATATTGATGTTCGTAGATCCGATCTTTTAATCTACGCTCGGTTTTACCTACATAAAAACCTGTGCATTTTTGGCATAATGCCACATAAACCACCATTTTAGAGTTGCAAGTACATCTACATCTAATGTCATATCTAATATTATCAATGTCGAATCTGTTTGATTCAAGAATATACCGACATTGATTGCAATTTTGACATTTAAACATGCCAGGAGTACGGGTACTCTGCTGCTCAGGTTGTTCCAACAGCATTTTCATATTTTTACCCCTTCTATATGTAACCTCTGGTTTAACTCCCAGTTTATTCATGATTGCAAGGTTAGAACGGAACAAGTTCCAGTTCTTAGTAATGATGTCCATAATAAGCCTGCTACTCGGGCAGTATGTAAGAATTAATCTAGTGTTGCAGAGGTGAGGCAATATCTGACAACATCAGGGACCTTGACACATTTGGGGATACCTTTGTCGACCAAGGCGTTAGAAGGAGTGAGAGACTAATGAATCGTAAACAACAACAGGGTCCTCACACCACGACCACGGGTCAGCAACAGGCCCACTTTTCTGCCAACAGACAGGGAGCCATCCCTAAGCAAAGGAACAATTTGCAGCAACCTACTAGGGGGAAGCAACAGAAACAGACTTTTCAGAGGCAGTAGATACCAGGAGTACCCACAACCTGGCTCTACCTCTGCTTTCTGGTTTAACCGAGGCCTCGGCTTGCGTTGCCACTGAGGTTCCTTGTGTGGCTTCATTTATGTCTACTATTGATGAAGTTCAGGATGTCGGGGCTGACACTGTTGTTCCCTCTACTAACCAACGAATGGGTCCAGTTATTTCCACCAATCTACTTGGTGATTTTAACATTTTTAACTACTCTAATGTGCTGATCCCTGACGAACTGGCTGACCTTTTATCAAAAGGACATACTTATGTACCCCAACAGAAGTTCGATTTAGTGAACACCATTATTGACATTAAGATGTTTGCTCAGAATTGAACTTTAATCTGTTGTTTGAAACACGTGGTTTCAGTCATGATGTTCCACCTGACATGTTTGTCCCTAGTATGTTTAATCCACCTTTGCACCCATTAGTCCAAGCGTTTGAAACTACTTGTGAACTTGATTTAAGACATAGTAATCTGAATTTAAGTACATGTATCAATGATTTAGGGAAGACTGAAATGGCCTTACTGGAATTTGTTAAGATACACTCCTTAAGAATTTGTAAACCTGACAAAGGTGGCGGGGTTGTAGTTTTTGATCAGTTAGACTATTTTGACAGGATGTTGGACCTACTGTCTAATGATGCGTACATGATTAGTTCAAGATCTGAGGTGAATCACGCATATCGTAAGATTAAGAGCTCTTTGGATGAAATGTTTTTTGAGGGTAGACTTAACCAAGATCAACATAAATACCTTACCACATTATTTCCTAGGTACCCCTGTATCTTTGGTATACCCAAGATCCATAAGGACCTAGTTAACCCACCCATGCGCCCACTTGTTGATGGGCGGGGCTCTCCTACATACCCTTGTGCCAAGCTGGTTGATACTATCTTGCAGAAATACCTTGAGGAAGAAGAGCAAATCTGTAAAGACTCTTGGTCTTTTCTTGACAAATTGAATAATATCCCATTCAGCACAGAGTATAATTTCCTGACAATAGATGTCAAGGATTTATACACCTGCATACCTTTGCAGACAGCTTTGGACTGGGTGGCCTTCTTCCTTAAGAGTAAGGGCGCCCCACCCCACGAAATATCCCTTGTGATTGAATTGTTGGACTTGATCCTTTATAACAACTACTTTTTACTGGGAGAGAATTTTTATCTTCAAAAAACAGGGGTGGCTATGGGGTCCCCCTGCGGAGCCAGCTTGGCCAATATAGTGATGTCGTACTGGGAAAGGGAGAACATATTAAGTAATGATTCAGTACTAGTGTCCAAGATCAAGTACTACACCCGTTACCTGGACGACATCTTTATTCTATTAGAGGGTGAAGAAGCTGAGAGCCTGTTATTATTAGATCTATTTAACAACTCCACCGACTTTCTAGTATTTACTTCTTCTTTTAACACTGAGGCAATAGCCTACCTAGACGTATGGTTGGTGAAAAATGTAATCTTGAATAAATATGTGGCTAGTATATATAGAAAGCCTACCTACTCTAATTCATTCCTCCATTTTAGCAGCTGCCACCCCAGCTACCAAAAAAGGTCTGTGGCTAAGGGCCAGCTCGTACGAGCAGCCCGGATGGTGAGCCTAGATGACGACTTTCTTAGGGAATGTGATTTACTTAAGAACATGTTCCTACATAGAGGCTATCCGCCTAATTTATTAGACAATTTAGTTAATGAGGTTACTAATAAAAGATCCAGTGGAATTTATAAACCTATACTGAATAACAGTACTTCTGGGATAGCCGAGTCTAGGTTAGAATACATAGGCGGAAGAATTCCAACTCAAAATAACAACACTAGATTAATTCTTACATACTGCCCGAGTAGCAGGCTTATTATGGACATCATTACTAAGAACTGGAACTTGTTCCGTTCTAACCTTGCAATCATGAATAAACTGGGAGTTAAACCAGAGGTTACATATAGAAGGGGTAAAAATATGAAAATGCTGTTGGAACAACCTGAGCAGCAGAGTACCCGTACTCCTGGCATGTTTAAATGTCAAAATTGCAATCAGTGTCGGTATATTCTTGAATCAAACAGATTCGACATTGATAATATTAGATATGACATTAGATGTAGATGTACTTGCAACTCTAAAATGGTGGTTTATGTGGCATTATGCCAAAAATGCACAGGTTTTTATGTAGGTAAAACCGAGCGTAGATTAAAAGATCGGATCTACGAACATCAATATGCAATTAATAAAGCAAAAGATGAAAACGCTCTTGCTAAACATATCATTCAGCATGAGGACCACCACTTTAAGTATATGGTCATAGAACAACTGCATGACACTATTAGAGGAGCCCCTGTACACCTACTACTAGAGGCATCTGAATTGCGATGGCAAATAAGACTAAATGTCTACGCTCTCCCGGGTCTTAATGAAGGCTGCTCTATTAGTAGCCTTCTTAAACTTAAGAACCTGGTTAGATAGTGTGTTTCCCCGCTTCTATGAGTTTGCAACACACTATGATTGTTTTGTGATTTGTACTTGTACCCCTTAGGTAGTGGCTAGTGCCCACTTAGACGATAGGCTAGTGACTGGTAGATTTTTGATCAGTTTTTTAACATAATGTGAGTGATTTAATATAAACTTTGTGAGTATGTGTTTTAACTTTAAATTTTACTCACGATTCAAAGTGTGCCTGATTGGTTAATGACCTTTTGAATTAATACTGCTGTATATTTAAGCTGCTGGTTTGTTAAATGCATTTTGTGATACTTTTTGTCTGAGGAAGTCTGTGTATATCACAGACGAAAAGCGCTTCATTAAATTTAATACTACTTTCCTGTGACTTCTGTGGTACATTTGTGTGTTGCCCTATTGCTTTGATTCCAGAGATTATTTCTCGGTTTGTGCTGCTTTTTACTTTGTTCTTACAACCTATTTATACCAGGGTCCACCAGGGTGGCTTGTTTTTGTGGTTTATCCTAGGCTTATGTGGTTTAGGCTTATTTCTGTCTGGTACTGCTGTTTCTATGAAGTTATCTATATGGTCACACATGACTTTTGTGTATGCCTCCGCTTAAGTTTATGTGTTTTCTGTTTTTGGGGGCGCTTAGAAATTAGCTATGCCATCACTTAATAGGAGGTAATTTGCCTTAGAAAAATTCTTACTGGTTTTGGGGTTAGGTAGGATCCTAGTTCTATATTTATTTCAAGGGAGACTACTTTGTGATCTAATCTAACCAGTGAGGACATCACACTCAGCGGAGGGGGGTGGGGGGTGCAACACTCTCCCATATTTTGAGTACCAAGTCTAGGATATTTGTACCCCTAATGGGAATGCAGACTAGCTGTTCCAGGACAATTACACTGACAAGGTCTAGGAATCTCTGGGCATTCATAGTATGTGCTTTCCAGTTAATGGAAGAGTAATCCAAGTAAATAAACCACAAGAGAGTAAAACAAGGCTGTAAACCAGTTGTAGCATAAAATCAGCTCAGCAGCAAATAGTCCACAAATTCTGACAAAAAGTTGGACAATTGTGGTAAAATCCAAGAGTAAATTGATTTATTGAGAAAATAGGCAAGCGCTTTCACCCAAAAAAGGCTTTATCAAGCCATATACAAAACAAACAAAAAGGCACACTTTTTAAATGCCTGAAAGTCCACATCACAATTACATCACTTCCCATTGCAAATCTTAAAGGCATATAACAAAAAATAAAGGTACATATCTTAAATCATCAAGGAATAAGCTCATAAACAAGGTAGGTTTTGTAAAATAATCATATTATGCACTAAAAAATATATTCCTCATATAAAGAACTAACTCAATGGTCTTTACCATTTGGATTATTTTGCTGTTCTGCACAGAGAGTATTTACTTCCTGGTAACTTTGTTTTTGCTTTTATATAATGGAAGAGTAGTTGAAATCTCTCGAGTATATTGGTCTGAATAGTAAGTGATTCTAGTAAATTCAGGTATGATGTATGGGTTTCCTCGTTCATTGTGAGGGACCTGTAGCTTGCAAATATATAGTAATGGACTTTTCCTATGTTTAATTGGACATGGAGTATCTCAAGCATGTCATAATCTTTGACCAGTATTGAGGTGGGCTTATCCTTTATATGGATGTCTATACCTCCATCTTTTGCCCTTTCACATGCAGTGGGTGACTGGAACATGTGAAAGGCATTATAACCATGCACTGGTGGGGTCCTTTCCATGGCTTTGAACCATGTGTCAGTAACTGCACATATGTCAGCAGTTTCCAGGATGAGGAGTGTTCCCAAGGGAGTGTAGTTTTTTGTTGAGACTCCTAGCACTGAGCAGTGATATCTTTAGCTTATCCTGAGTAGATTTTGCTATGCTGGCAGGTTTGACTGTTTTAAAATACCTAACAAAGGTGCTGTAGGTGTGGACAATGTTTTAGGCAATATCCAAATGCCTAGTAGTGACAGGTAATGACCATCTCTGGCAAGGCAGTGTGACTCGTCATTCATGTTCTCCCAGTGTGACAAATATTGGACCCCTTTGGAATGACACCAGTAGCTAAGCCAATTATTAATGTCAATCACTTTCTGTTGGTATTGGGTCATCATGCTTGGAGACAGTAGAATGCTGCTTAGTGCTTGGCTCATACCTGCATGTGACAGATATTCTGAGAGCTCAATCATGTCTCTCCTTATATAGTCCAGGGAGGTATGTCTCAGGTAATTTACGCCCACATGGAATATGACTGAGTTATACTGGTACTTGAGGTTTAGTGACCTGAGTGCTTGCATAATCTGGGGAATCTTAGCTCCTGACAGGCAACTAACTTCTTCTCATCTCCCCTGATGACAGGGGCACGAGTATGGTTCACAACGGAGTCTCTTATGACCAAAATATTGGGGTGTGTAGTGTTAAAAGTGTGGGAGGTGTCTTCTTAGTGTGCATGCATAGTTTCTGTGGACTGCATCTGAGAGGACTTTAAGGAATGGGTAAGTTATATGTGAGCATCTCCACATATGTGGGTCTATGTGTCTAGTCCTTTGTAAGTAGGGGAAGTATTGTGTGTGTTGCTGACAACCTGTTTGGCATTTTTGTGTCTGTATGTGAGAGACTTGCCTCCAGTGACATTGTGTAACTACATCTCTCACATACTGTAGTTGTTTGTTTTAGAATTAAGTTCTCAGTGTACTTTTAAAAGGGAATTGCTATATTGCCCGAGGATGAAAGCGTCCACCAAGCTAGATGCAGAGATAGCAGGAAAGTGAGTATCCATGGTTGCAGGTCCTTAATATGTGCTTTTACAAAAGAAAAAATGAAATGAGGTTGTTTGCAATTGGATGATGAATAGGTGCTTACTTAGTGTAATCTAATCTTGTTTAATCTTGGTATAGCCCACACCTCCATACACCATCCTCTATACCCCACCTCTTCCTGCCAACAACCCTCTTAATTCTCCACCCACATTCCTTACCCACTACTATCAAGATGAGACCAATTATGTTCCTCTCAGTTATATTGCCTGGGCTATATCTCCTCACCATCCATGAAAAGCAGCCCTATCATGGCTTTCACCACTCCATATCACATACCACCTCTGCTCCCACCTTGAGTGAATCAGACCAACCCCTAGCTCACTACAAACCTATCCACTCCACTTTTAACAACCATCAACTAACTAGACTATGGTCCATCTCCCTCAAAACTAGATATTATCAGTAAAGCACTGAAACTAATAATCACTGTACAATTTACTCTGATGAGGGATGGGGGACATCCACCCTAACCCTGGACCCACCCTTCCCACAAGCTCCCAGCCCACTACCACCTTCAATATATGGTCAAATTCAAGGTCCCCTAACTCACCCCTGACCTGTCACCTAAACATCAGGAGTATTAACAACAAGGTCCATAATCTTCATGCCCTTCTAGCTACCTACTCGCCTGATGTGCTATGTCTTACAGAACCCTGGCTAAAACCAGGAACTGAAAATGATGAGGTTATCCCACCAGGGTACAACATACTTAGACTAGAGTGAAACACCAGGAAAGGTGGAAGAGTAGCAGTTCTGTTTAAAAACACAATAGATGTCACACTAGCCCCACAACACCCCCCCCCTGTTCAATAATGCAGAAGCTCTAGTTAGCAAACTACAACTTAACAAAAGTAAATCTATATTAATTGCCTACATCTATATCCCCCCCAGGCAACAATGCAAATACCCTAGAAGACTTCCTCCAATGACTTTCCAACACATACCCCCATGAAACTATGGTGTTAGGAGACATTAATATTGGCTGGAACAATTGTTCCTCTGAATCTCCCACCATCCATATAAACCTTCACAGTTATACCCAACTTATATCCTCATCCATCAGAATAAATAAATCCAACTACAAAGGCAGTATCCTGGACTGGATTCTTATCAACAATCACCCAGACCTGCATAACACAGGTACCCACCCAGATGATATAAGTGGCCACCTACTCACTTACATCATTAAGCATAAAGCAGATAACCACCACCAAGTTCTATATAAATCTATCAGAAACAACAAGAACTTTAACTCCACTGACTTTCATAATGAACTCAGAGCATGCAATTGGGCCATACTTAAAGAACTTCCACTAGATGATGCTATAGCCTAAATTCCTCTCCATTCTAGATTCCCACTCTCCCACCCGCACCCTCACAGCCAAAACTAAGACTGCCCCCCCGGCTCTCTAAAGTAACCAAAACCAAAATTATAGCAATAAATAAAGCATGGGACAAATGGTGCACCTCCAAAGACCCACTTGACCATATTAAATTTCAACAACTAAGGAATGATACCAAGAAAGATATACTGTTAGACCAAAAAACTTCTATCAACACTTTCAGCAAAAACACCAGAACAAACTTCAAAAATTTTGGGCAGGCATAAACAAACTGCTCCACCCTGGCCAAACCTCCACCCCCACTCCCTCAACTTGCGACCTTAAAACTCCAGAGGAAACTGCTAACATCATTAACAACTTTTTTACCAAAACCATCCAATCACTAGCTAGCCAACTACCCCCACCAGCTCCTTTCAAAACTCCTCCACAACCACTACCCCACTCCCTTTCGCCTTCCAACCTGTATCTACATCCACCATCCAATCGCTAATTAAAGCCTGCTACCTTGGCAGCTGATCTCCTCCCACCAGAATATTTACAAAAAGGGGCAGATGCCATTGCATACCATGTCTCGATCATAATAAACCACACTTTGACTAAAGCCATTTTCTCCTCTCTCTAGAAGGTTTCCCATGTCATTTCCCTTCATGAAGGAGGGAATTCTTTAGACCTCAAAAAACTTCTGACCAATAGCCATACTATCACCATTGGCCAAAATTATGGAAAAGTGCGTCCACAACCAATTAATGCACTATCTCACCCAAAATAAACTACTGGCTGACTCTCAGCATGGTTTTAGGCTACTCCACATCAGCCCTCCTATCCTTCTATAACTCTAGCAACATCAACCGAAACAATCACAAAGTTACCTCTGCTCTCTTCCTAGATCTCTCTAAGGCCTTTGATATGGTCAATTACCAACTAGTTCTCCTTACCCTGAAGGAACTGTCACTGAATAGTAGCTCTATTAAATGGTTCCAGTTTTACCTGTCTGATAGACAGCAAGCGGTTTTATGGCAGAATATCCTATCCACACGTCTACCCATTACTCTAGGTGTCCCCCAAGGCCCCATACTAGGAACACTACTCTTGTCAGTCTTTATCAATGATCTACCCACCATCACTTCTAAGGCCACCTGCATTCAATATGTGGACAACTCTACTTTAATATGTACCGCCTCCTCCTCAACTGAGCTTATGACCCTAACCCAGTATACTTTCAATGATGTAGAAAAATGGTTCGCAAACCATCAGCTTCTATTAAATCCCAGCAAAACTAAACTGCCCATATTTTCCCCACCTGCAAATCCTCCTCACCATTCTTTACTATAAGTTCCAACAATGGCACAATCATATCCCCAGATACTCACACAAAACTCCTGGGTGTCACAGTTGATAATGCCTTAAAATAATGATATCCATGTCAATAAAACCATCAAATCTTTCACAAAATACTGGGCTCCCTATACAAGATCAAACCCTTCCTCACTCCTTTTGCAGGAACCACTATCGCTCGGTCCCACCTACTTTCTACCCTCCTCTATGCCTCCCCCTCTTCACTAACCTGAACCAAGCCACCCTTACCAAACTTGCTAGTTGTTACAACTATATTGCTAGATTTGCTACAGGTGCTACCTCTAGGACCCAGCACCCACCATTGTATCAGCCTAACTCAACTAGGATGGCTGGAGTGGCCCAGTCTTCTCTGATACAACCAACTTGTAATAACCCACAGAATACTATATCAACCTGAAAAAACACCAGCACTAAATAAGATCCCCAAACCATACAGCAACTTGAGGTCACTACACTCTGCTGATAAACTGCCAGTGCAAACAACTAAGAGCATAAATGTGGCCAGGGACTCTCTAGTCACCAAAAACTTGTAATATGCTACCTGCTGAACTTACTCACCAATCATCCTTAACCCATTTCAAAAAAAGCCTCAAACTACACTTCCAACAGCATTGGCAATGTCCCTGCTTAATCCCCGACTAATCACCACCCGCTGTTTCTGCAAACTCTCACTAACCATTTCAATCATATACTCTAATAAGTTTCGGAATTCTTGATGGGACTTAGCCCACAACTGCATGTATTATTGTCTGAAACTGAAGCCACATGATTTTGATGTTGTCTACTATGTTTTATCTTAAGTTTGTAACCCTACTGAAAACTGTATATTATATTTCTCTATAAATGTTTCTATTGTTCCTAATGTATTTGTACTCTGTTTTCTGGACCTTTTCTCCCTGGGCCTCTGCTGAAAATGGACATATATCCAGTTATACTTACCAGGTAAACAAATGTAAAATAAAAATAAATAAATAAATCTACAGATAACCTAGAGATGTTGTCCAGCTCGCAAACCAGTTGCTCTTTGAGCAGCGATAGTTCTGAGTGCTGTAACAATGTAATCTAGAGCTAACTAAATGCTGCAGTGCTGCTCAGTGAGCAAACTTGTTGCTCTACGAGTAGTGTGGGACTGTGGAAAATTTTAGGGGTAGTTTTTATAGGAAAGGGCAACTTCTAGTGACTGCGTATATACAGAGCACCAATAACTACTGCTGTGCAAAGCAAACATGAGCCTTGTATAGAAGCAGAAAAAGAAACAAGTTTTAAGTTAGGACATCCCTTCTTACAGCAGTGTAAAATTTCAGCTTAAAACTCTAAGCAAATGCAGAAAAAACAATAAAAGTGCGCAGAAATATTTGAGAATGTCATTAGAACAAGCAATAAAAGTGAAAAGTAATTTAATTTTTCTTGGCAAGGAAGGCTTCATATGCTTGCATAATCTCTCAAATTCTCTCTCATCATCTCCAAACTATTAGCAGCTCAGGATAAGGGAGCGAAGACTAGCGCAAACATGAGGTTCATATGCAAGCAGAAAAAAGCAAGTTTTAAACTAGGTATGCCCACAGGCCTATCAGATAAGCACATAAGCTTTCCACCAGAATTCACATCTTAGATAAGTGAAATGAACCCTCTCCTGCCACAAGAGTGCAGACTTTGATCCTGTTAATGTAAAACAATTGGTTTGGAGCCCAGTTGTTAGGGAACCAGAAAAACGGATGTCTAAAAGCACTGAAAACAGTAGATACACTGTATTTAGAGTACTAAAAATGCAGAAGAGCAGCCTTCAGAGCAGTGGAAAAATGCAACTTAAAACTCTAAGCAAGTGCAGGAAAAGCAATAAATAGCATAGAAATATTTGAGAATGCAATATAAACAAGCATTTAATTTAATTTTTCTTGCCAAGGATGGCTTCAGATGCAAGCAAAATCTCCCAAATTTTCTGGCATCATCAACAAACAATGAGCAGCTCTGTATAACTGACTCAAGACTTGCACAAATGCGAGGCTTAGACACAAGTAGAAAAATACAAGTTTTTAACTAAGTATGCCTACATGGCAATCAGGTAAACACAGAGTAGTAAAGGTAATATTGGAGCTCTTTCAGAAACAGTAACTTAAAGGAAAATTCCACCTTAGAAATAAAAAAAAAAAAAACATTTTTTTAATTGTATCTTTGTTTTCTGAGCTATGTCAGTGCCTCAAAATCACTCAAAGTAACCCTCTGGGGAGGGTCACAGGCACAGTCTAGACCAGTGATGGCGAACCTTTTGGGATCGGCATGTCAAAAATTTAAAAAATGCCCTAATTTGACTCTGCTGGCATGTCAACCACCCACCCCCCAAAAAAAGAGAAACAATTCTTTACATAGCAATAAGTAAACTAGAAAAAAGCAGGTATTTACCCTTATTAAATAATGCAAATGGATCATTATAGAATAGATAAGGTGGGTTAGAGCAGGATGACTAAGTTATACATGCAGGGGGGCAACAAAATGAAGCTACTACTGCCTGTTATATGTCATGATTAAGGTAGGGAGTTGTGGCTGTAAACAAGGTTGGCTATCACATTCTAGTCTGTTATTTTCTAAATGAAAAACGTCATGTTTTATTTAAGGCAACTACACCAAACTAGACAAAAAGCAGGAAAGAAAATTTCAGTTATGTAACTTTTCAGTTCACTTTAAGAAGAAAGCAAGCAAAGACAATAAGAAAAACATGGAAACAAACATATGTAAGTGCACGGTGAGTAGAAATAAGGCAGCCAGAGTCAATACAGTAGAAAAGTGCATGAAACAAAAATGTCAGTAGGTATGTCTCATGTGTCACGTTTAGTAATGAATGCAATGCAAAAAAATATAGGACAACAGCTGAGAAGATAGTTAGCCAGGTACAATACAGCCTGTCTGCTGAATGGAGTGGTTATGTGGACACTGCACTGCCCATGTCCTACACTGACAGCATGACCCCAGACCATGTCAAAATATGGCTGCCATTATTATCAGCGTAGATCAATTCTCTGACATTAGGCAACTTTATATCCACAATGGAGGTCCTAATAACATGTTCCTTTGAAAGCACTAAAACAAATCATCCACAGTAAGACCTTCACCAATACTTGAATCTCAATGAATGAAAAAATACTATCTAATACAGTGGTATGACAAATTCATAGATAACAGACTTTGAGCTGGTGGTCTTGGCTGGTGGTCTCTGCATTGCAGCTTTTTTGATATTCCTGTGAAAAGAAATGGCTAGACTTCTAAATTAAATTAAACCAGGCATTTAACTATTATGGCAGATTCCTGTCCATGTCAGTACATACCTACCTGGGATATCTCGGGCAGATATTCAGGGCAGTCAGCTGAACTCCTTGCAAGTATTCAGGACTCCACTGTGGATTATAGAATTGTCTGGACTCTCATGCAGAGATACCAAGATCTCCTCCATCTCTGTTAAACATGTCTCATCAGTGGGCCATCTCTTAATACCCTATGCTTACGTGCCAGGCAGACAGATTGACCCTCAGTGACATTTGTCATGTCAATGGTTCGATGTTTTACTTGATGGTATTTTCTGTTCTGGCAACAAACAATACTGATTCTTTAATCACATCCCACCAGCACAGTCATGAAATGGACAGTCAGATTTGTTTCAGCTGATTATCCATTGATCTCAGACATGGAGGGCCTGTAACAAAATCTAATTATCTAAATTGGAGAACTTACATTTATGCTGCTTTCCATATTGCGGCATCCTGCCTGCAATGGGAAAAAAAGAAGTATGTGAGAGCATGAACATCCCTACTTAACATATGCATGCACTAATGTAAACAGTAGGATGCTTGTGTGGCATGAAGTATGTGGCTTTGGTCTATCTCTCTCCCTACTGAATAATGGAAAAAGGGGCTGAGGATGGATGGATGGATGAGATAACTATGGACATGTGTTGTGCAGTGGGATCTTGTCTGATCCCCCCAAATTATTTAGATGTGGACTCCACATGGACACCACATGTAATGATCTCTGACAGTATTCCACAGTTTTTTTAGCACTTTTTGCCCCTGCTGTTTATTGATCATCAGCACCCTTCATGGCCAAGCAGGCCATGCATTCAGCATCACCTGGACAAGGATCAGCCAAGATTTGCCATCATTCAGGCAGATACCAAAGGTTGTTCAAGGGGAAGGATATGCAATGGATGACAGAAGAGGATGTCTTCTCACTTCTGCAAGGGGAGTTCCCTCCAGGCATCCCTTCACCACCCTCTGAGGCTAGAACAGTGAGCTTCCTTGTTTCTTCCCAGAAGATAACACCACCCACTGTGGCCTCAAGTACATTGAACCCTTTCATCACTCCTGAGGGAGGCAAGTGGGCCTAGTCCCTTCAATCCTCCCCTTCCTTGCCTGGCTCTTCCAGTGTCAGGGCCACAAGCTGAACTCCAGTTTTGTGGGTCACAGAGGGAACTCCATCCCCTGCAGTATGGAGCCAGTCAACAGTATTTCACAGCCGTGGATTATACATGATACACATGCCTCTGAGTGGACATAACCATCATCATCATCAGCCCCCTTTTTCCCATTTTTGTCTACATGGGGTCAGGGTATCATGTTAACTGTTGCCAACTCTCTCGATTCAGTCCCACGCTCCTGCCTTCTTCAACACTCATGCCTGACTGTCACAGATCTTTTTTTCACATAATCCATCCACCTCTTTGCTGGATGTCCTCACTTCCTCTTACCTTCTTCCTGTCTGTCCCAAATCTTCCTCACCAGATTGTCTTCTGCTTTTCTACACATGTGCCCACACCACCATAATCTTTTGTCTTTGATCTTTTCTGCAATGGGGGCTACTTTGGCTTCTGCTTTTATGCCTTCATTTCTTCATCTGTCCCACAATGTGCATCTTACCACCCTTCTCAGGCACTTCATTTCCATCACCTCTAGGTTTTTCATCTGTTCTGCCTTTACAGGTCATACCCTTAGGCCATATATATCACAGCACATATTAATTCATGAATTTATAGTGTTTCTAGACATACAGAAAGGTAATACCAGAAAGACATATTGGGGTGTACCCCAGCAAATACAAGGACATCTCAAGGAGATCAGAGATAATTTGTTGTGTAACAGGAACATGGCTGATCTTTCTTTAGAAAGTGTGTTATGCAGCTACATGAACATAATTATATGTGGTCTACATGGGTGCTGATTATGGATGCACACTGTTTACAGTTTTTTTACAGGCCTATGTAAACTCTCCACTTCCCCACAGTGTCAGACACACAAAGAACATTTGTAAACACTCACATTCACTTATTGCAGAATGTTGATTTCCTCTGAAGTACCCTCCAACAGGGCTGCCTTGCAAACAATCAGCGATGATACAATACAAGTCATATGTCAAGTGATTTATCGGTTACTAAGCTGTGCATGTCCTCAGACAACTGTCATAACAGTAAACATGGAAGACCTCTGTGTTTGTACTAAAACTGTGCCTGGATTCTATTTGCACACATAGAGGATACTAAAAGCATTGCAGTTTATTGCCATAACCACAGAAACACATACCCTGCTAAGGCAATGCAGATAAAGTATGAAATACCTTCACACAATCACAATGGATATATATGTAAATAAAAACATAAATGAAATGTACTGTTACCCATATCTTCAGTGAAATCTTCAAGTAAAGGTAAAAGGCATGGAAGCAGCTGATATCTGCTACTAGGCTACATGCTTACATTTCAAAAAAAAAAAAAAAGCTACAGTGAAAACAAACAACTGATCTGTAAACTTTCCATAAGCTCTGGTAGTTGCTGCAATACAATCTTCCAAAGCGCATTGAATCCCATGATGGTTCCAGGAGCTTACATCAACAAATTTCAATGACACCAGGCTGCTCTCTACTTACACTGGAGTGCAGCCTAACCCCTCTTAATGTAAACTCATCTGGAGATGTCATCCAAGGTGGTGCAAGCACCTAAAGGCCCTAGTGACATCCTTAATCTTTGCACCTGCTGTCACCTTATTCTTTCCAATGTGATGAGTTTTGTGCCTGTATGCCTTACAATGAAATTACCAATGTCTAAGGCATTCCTGTGATGTGCTGCAGACTTACAAGACCTTAAGAGTACTGGTCTACAGTAGAGGCGACTCCCAGTAACAGTAGGTGTGGGTGCTGGAGTGATGTTAGAATTTTTGCTATGTGGCTGAGATAAGCTGTTAGGATATATAGGAGGCCTAAGAGGCTTAAGCAAAGATTTATTTACTACCTCAGCATATATATGAGTGATGTTGTGGAACTGTGGTTATGTAGCATTGTAGTGCTGTTTACTGATAATGAGTGGGGCTGACCCTGTATTTTGTCTCCTACAGGCTGTTGAGGGAAGATCTATGCCTGGCATACAAAGCATTGTCAGACCTGACTCTGATGGACCTCCTGCATATCTGCAAAGCAAACAGCACCAGAATTGCTTGTTTTAAAGACTTAAACCTTGCCTGTGATATAAAGGGTCTATATTATCTAATCAACCACTTAGCTTGTTGAATGCCTAAACGTCGACAGCTAAGGGTCGAAAGCTTACAATCTCGAATGGCCAGGTAAGCAAATTCTTTCATCGGGAAATAATTTGCTTGGTCATGCTACACTAACATAAACTTTCAAGCCGTAAAACAGTGGGGGGGCTATGCCCCCCACACCCCCCTAATTAAATATACCAACTCCAAGATCGCTCTAGATTGAGGAAAGGGCAAATTCCCGAGAGTGGCCAAGGAAATTCTTTCCTGATGAAAAAATTTGCTTACCTGGCCATTCGAGATTGTAAGCCTTCGACGCTTAGCTGTCAACGTTTAGGCATTTGACAAGCTAAGTGGTTGATTAGATAATATAGACCCAATATAAATAGGACCTGCTGGAGAGACAGGTATTTATTCCAGAGACTACCCTGTCTCTGGAATAAGCTCCCTATCCTGTAAAGTAGAGTTCCTCCCTAATCTAATTAAGTGTAACTTGGATAACTGGATGAGAAATAGGAAATTCATCCCTGGTTTTGGCAGCTATGTCTCCAATGGACACAGGCAGCCTGTAAATGGTTAATTTCCCAGGCCTCTGCTTGTAAATGTTTCACCTCCCAAGCCCCTGCTTACACTTACCAGGGGTATCAGAACTTATATATTTGGGATGAATAGCTAGGCTTAGAAAGGCCCTTGTGGTCATTAACCTAGTAATCACCTATGAACCTAAAGAGTAACCTTCAGTTTCAATGAATACGTACATCACCCCACACAGGTAGAACAAGAATGTGTTAGGAGTGTGTTATCAATAGCAATGTGGCAGTTAATACACTTCTTCATTAATTCAGAGAAATTGCAAAGCTAATGAGTCTCATGGCCATAGTTGCCTTGCAGCACCCTTCCTCAGGCTGCGCCTCCTTTCTCAAGAAGGGCCTTACCAGTCAATCCTGGAGTAAATGAATGGCTACCCATCCAGTCATCTAATTTATGGTTAAGGAAAAATAATGAGTCACATTACTTAATATGAAGAGGAAGCTTATTCCAGAGACCTGGAGGCACTGGGTTATCATCTGTCCCACCATGTTTATTTATTTGTTGATGAAGATTTAGATTCTAATACTGATGCTGATATTGGACTTGTGGTGAAACAGGAGGTATAGGACAATCAGGTTTCTAATGAAATGGTAATCAAGACAGAGATCTCCCCTCAAAATCTATAAGGCATTGAATAAAATAACAGAGCTTCCAGTCTCTCTCTTTATAGCTCAGGGACTTTATGACTGTTATTATTTTGGTTAGGAACCTTTGGGGTCTTTCTAGTTGCTTGATATGTTTAGTGAAATACTTCCTAAAACAAGAGCTGTACTTGATCATTGGAATGATCAATGCTAAGTATATCAGAGTGATTACTACTTTTTCAGACTTTGATGATATTCCTTTGGTAATTAGCTGGACAGAAAAAGGACTTGCTGGCAGCTGTAGTCACATGATGGTTAAAAGAGAAGATGTTAGCAATCCAAGTACCAGGGTCCCTAACTATATTTTTGTTTTGTGGATGTGTGTTGTTTAGTCAGTATGATGAAGGAAGGGGTTGTGTACCAATAGTGATAATACTACTCTTTTTTTAGGATTTAGTTTGAGCCCATTATTAGCACACCAAGACTTCCCTAGTGAGAGTTCATTCTAGTGGATTTGGATGTCATAGGGTGACTTTACAGCAACCTCAGTTTACAATCATCTGCAAACTTTGTCAGCCAGAGATCTTGTCTCTCTGCTTGGCAATCTGAGAATTAAATACCAAAATGATTCCTAGCACTGTGCTTGGAGATCTGAGAACTAAATACGAAAAAGTAGATTCCCAGCCTGAGCCCTGAGGGACACTGCTTATAACTTTCATTCTTTCGAATGAGGCGGCTTCAACTCATACTGTTTGGACTCTGTCTTTCATCTAGATTCCTATCTTTCTTACCACATATGGGTTGATTTTTTTAATGCATTTAGCTTTTTTTACAATACCAACATGGGGAATGGTGGCAATGGCCTTGCCAGGCCAAGATAAACCATGTGCACTGCATGGCTACCATCTATAGCCTCTTTAACCCTTTCGAAGAAATTTACCAGAATAAATAAACAGGATCTACCCTTCAGAAAGCCAAAATTCTGGGGGTCAAGTCTAATAAAATTCTTGACATAATAATTTATGAGGGTAGTTGTAATTCATTCCATGACTTTGCAGATAAGGCTTGTAAGGCTGATAAGTCTGTTATCACCAAGGCTGGTTGTAAGGACCCCTTTATAGAGGGGCATCACTTCTGCTCTGTGCCATTCAAGGACAAAGCAGTAGCTTAATTTAAGTTAAAGAGTTTGAAGAGTATGTCTGCAAGGGCATGTTTAACATGATAAAGCAACCAAGTATATTATCAGGTGCCAGAGAGGAAGCATTTCTGGTCCTGGTTACCATTTGTAGTAAATGGTCATTAGAGCTAATTGGGGGACTAAGGGATTTGGATATTTAGAGCTTTGAATAGAGGTATCAAAGGTGGATTTTGCACTAACTTCATTTTCAAGTATATTGGCAATGCAATTTGGGTCAGAATATGAGGCCCCATTATGCCTAAGTTGAGAGTAATAAAGATTATTAATTTTTCTTTTCTAACATTTGTAAATAAAAATATACACTATCTTTGGCTTTAGAGGTCAGCCTAATTTCATGACTTCTTATAGTTGATCTGATAGTGCTCTTCGTTTTTTGTAATGCTTTTGAACATCAGAATTCAGAAAATCAAAGGCAGAGGGGCGTGGCCAAGATGAGCCAGAGTAGGAGCATTTCTTATCTGCCTCTTCAGAACTTTATTGACAGGAAATATTGATAAAAACTTCCCTAACAACAGATTTTTTCTTAATTCTTTATAATATATATTAGGTTAGTATATAAAAATTTTTAAGTGAATTTTAATGTTTCCTGTCAAAATTAAACCTGACAATTCTACAACAGAAGAACAAGATGAGCTTCACTAAATCATCTCATTAAGAGACATCTATTAAAAGAGAACTACAATCCTTACTAACTACTATACAAGAACTAACTGCAAAAATTGACAAAATGGATGTAAAATGGATAATTTTAAAGAAAAATATACTCATCAAATGGACATTTTACATGAAGACCTATTACAACAACAAAAAAAACAGATTACTGGAATAGAATCTGCTCTAAATAATATGGACAGCAGAATTCAGGAGAGTGAGCATAATGTTGAGTTCCTATTAAAACAAAATTGTCTTCTTCAGACAAAGATTGATGACCTTGAAAATAGGTATTGTAGGAATAATGTGATGATCTTTGGGTTACTGGATAATATAGAGGGGAATAACATGGAGAAATTCCTATCATCTTAGTTACCTGAAATCCTGGAACTCCTGGAGGCTCTTTCATATGGTATTGAAATAGCCCACAGATATTTGGCAACATCTAAAAATACCAAGGGTAACTCAACAAAGTCTGTTATTGTAAAGTTCCTGTCATCCCATGATAAGGAAATGGTTTTAAAGACTATGCGGGCAACATCTCCAATTAAACTAAAGGACAATATTATACGCTTTGATAATGACTATTCCCCCTCAGTAATATCAAAAAGAAAGATTTTCTTACCTTTAGTCAGAGAATTAAAAAAAATAATAAAAACCCATTTACTTTTTTCCTGCAAGATTAAAAATGTTTGCCTTTTCGGCTTTTCCCGGTTAGGGGTCGCCACAGCGGAACTCCGGTCCGCTAATGATTGGCAGTGGATTTTTATGGTGCTGAGTTGCCAGTCTGATACACAGCCTTCAACAAAGGCACATCCATTTACGCATGTCTTTTGAATGCCAATCGACCAGGGGGAAGACATGCAGACTCCACACAGAAGGCACTCCAGCCGAGAATCTACTCTATCAAAATGGTTCAAAAACCTTTAAAGACCTGGACACTGCAATTACATACATAAAAAATAATAACATCTTAAACAAACTTGATGAAATGGAATGGGCCAGCCCTCGTCTTAAAAGAAATGCTGATAATAACACTTGGAAAACCAGTGACCCTAAGAAGAAAATTAAGAGATGAAGTTTAATAAACTATATAATTATTCTTGACTCATTGAGTTGGGGAAATGAAACCGGACTTCCAGGTGAGCTTTTTGGTCTTTTATTTAATTTAATTTGGTTCAGTTATTCATATAGCCATTTATTTGATTAATTAGATTTGCTATGTGTTGGGATATTTCACTCCTTTTACCTTATGGTTAAAGTTAAATGTGATGCTATCTATCAGATAAACAATTACTTGAAGCAAAACACCTTTTAATGTTGTCGCCTCTATTTAAGCACTTTTTTAGTGTAGTGCTTTGTTGTGGAAGCATGTTTGTATTCTTTGTTGCTGGCTTTAATGGTTGCTGAACGTTCTTTTTATTATGGATCAGCTGTGTTTGTTATGCTGATGGTTTTGCAGCTGCTTATTGAAAGTGTCGCTGATTTGGTTGTTGTGTCTGGTGTATATTTGGAGATTTGTTTTGTTTGCAGCTTTCTATGTGGCCCGGAGACAGGGGGAGAAATGCAGTTGAAATGTTGTTGAAATGGTGATGTGGGATATGGGACTTTTAGATGTCTTTTGGTAGGCATTAGGGCTTGCTATGATTTACTGACTGTCTTTGGGGTATTTGTGTGGTGTTGGATGTTCAGAATTCTATTTGTTTTAGTCTGGAACTGCTTGTTGGTTGAGTGTCTTTAGAGTTGGTGGTATAGTGAAGCTTTTTTTTTTCTATGGGTTGCTGATGCCTCATTCTGCGTGAGTTGAAGCTTTCCTCTTTTTTGTGCTGAGTGAGCCTTGAGACAGTTCAATGACTGCAGATAACTAATTTCTTACTCACCGTTTCCCGCTGGAACTTTAAATCATTTAGTTCCTTTGCTGTGCTCAAGACTCTGCCTTCCATTGCAGCTGATGAGCTCTAAAGCTTCCCGGAAATGTCATCATGAAGGCGGCTCTCAAAACCTTACCTTCGTACCCCAGCTTGAAGATAGGACCTGCATATAGAATGATAAAGTGCATCCAGAAAGATGGTGCAAATAAAACATTTACAACTTCTAACTGTAAGACACGCAAATAACTTTTTAAATATTATATGTACAACTACATTAACTGATTAGACTAGTTAAAAGCATGAAAGTCTTCTTAGGCTTATTGTAATGTAAATATGTGTTAGGTCCGTTTTTTCAATAGAAAATGCTAATATCACACTTTCATTTAGTTAAGGCAGTTTGTTACTTAAAGTACAGTTGTGACATGAATCAGAATGCTAAATCCCACCACACTAATAATAATTAATGGTCCGTGTAACACCAGGTGGGTGACAGCTGTTGTGTAACACTTTCTGCGATTCAAAGGTTACTTTAAATAAATGACAAA
Organism: Protopterus annectens; assembly: GCF_019279795.1. Classification (NCBI taxonomy): domain Eukaryota; kingdom Metazoa; phylum Chordata; order Ceratodontiformes; family Protopteridae; genus Protopterus; species Protopterus annectens. The sequence goes on along the minus strand of NC_056733.1, from coordinate 1,895,995,766 downwards.
TCAGAATAACAGTCTGTTTTAATACAGGGATGCATTTTATGTCTGATTGAAATGATAAGCTGAGTAGCTTATCTTCTTATATACAAATTGCAGGAATCATAGTGTTACCTACCATAGTATAAGGAAAACTGCAATGGGGCATACAGGTGCTGGTCAGGTGATATCTCATTTACATTTGTGGGCAGTAAGTCTGGAGATGCTGTTGATATGACAAAGTTCCATAGATGGCCAGCCTATTCCATCTGTCTATTTGGGAGATGTATGAGAGATAAGATTTTCAGGAATGAGGGAATTATAAGTGTAAGAAGTAATATCTCCATGTCATTTACAAAGATGGGAAAGAAATGCATAATTTAGTGACTGTCATATAAGAGGAAGAAGCCGGAATGGTACATTGGGGCCAAAAGAAAATGCCAGAGACATTATGTGAATGACATCCTCACAGGATAGAAGGTGTTTAAAAAGTCTAATCAATAGCACAGTCATGGTGTGGGAGATTCATACCTCTGTATCTGATAGATGATGGGGTGAGTATGACACCAGTCACCACCTTACTGGAGTAGGATTAGTTGGTGCACATCTGAAAGGAATAAACACGATAGTTCTATGAAATGAGAGGCTAGTGGAATGTATAATCATTGCTGGGGGACGGATACTATATGATTTGTAGTCCAAGATGTCCTGGAGTACTCTGAAGTGAGGATCTTTGTAAATCTCGATCATTCACATAATTTTTTAAAAAATATTTGTTGATTGACTTGAAATATAACTATTGGTTTAATGATTGTTTAACCTAACAATATATAATTGTCTTTATTTATTCTTGTCAAGGTAAACACTCATATCTTAAAGCACTACTTTTGATAAATGTTTCTGATTCTTATAGCCACGTCTAGACTTATAGAATCTGAAAGCTATTACTATAACAGTTCTAAATAATTTACTGTCCTATAATGAAAAGTAATCTTCATAATTTTCAATGTAGAGTAAGAATATATTTACAAAGTGATGCATTAGTATACTTACACATTTTGCTCACATAAAAGAGAACTATTTGATGTTATACAAAACTAATGAAACAAAACTTCGATCTATTAAAATGTGTATAGCTAATTAATTTCTGCTTATACAGTTGTTTAAATAATTTAATGGAATTTAATTTAACTGAATACTTTTTTTTGTTAAAATACATATATTGGGAGTTTGCGACTATTTATTGAGTTCTATAAAAAGAAGATTTTTTTACTATACATTTAGATATGCAGTTGGATTTGTATGACATCAAGTACTTTGATTTTTTTTTCTTTTTTTTCTTCTTTTGAAGGTGTAAATTAGTTTTGCTTTAGTAGTTCTAAGAATATACTTCCTATGACAGTTAATTTGTCTGATGATCTCAAGATAACTATTAGAAGCCATAGTCTTACAGTTATGATAACATATATTTAGGCAGAAGCTGATTGCTGCTGCTTGTTAGGGGGTCAATTCGAGTGATAGATGTCACTCAAATTAGGAGTTTTTAACTCCAGGTGGGTTTTGGTTAATTATAATGCTATGAGATTATGTTATGATTTTTTGTTAATAATTCTTCAGATGTTCACTATTTTTATATGGTAGGAAGCAACTTTAATTCATTTATTATGATAGTTTCAATTTATATTTGTTTTAATGATCACAGTAGTATTCCTTATGGTAATATATTAGTGTATTTCATGGGTCAATACATTTATTCTTACATAATATGATTTTTAATGACTTCTTTAAAATGTATATCAGTCAACTTGAATGGTTTAAATAACCCTAGCAAGAGGAGGAGCTTAATTAAATATCCCAAGCTAAATACATCCCAGCTAATATTTTTACAGGAAACTCATTTATTAACAAATGATTTACCTAGAATTGATTCCAAAGCATATAAGACTCTAATAAGCTCTGAACACACAAAGAAGAAAAGAGGAGTATCTATCCTATAGAACAATACAATACCCCTTCCTAAAATAAGACACATATAAACATAATAAGGGAATGTTTTGTGCAGTCACCATGGAATTAAATAACAAAATGTATACACTGATCAGTATATATTGGATCCCAGCATAGGGACAAATACAGTAAAACAACACCTAGATCACATTGTACAATTATCTAAAGGAAATATAGTATTGCCAGGTGATTTCAACTGTACCTTAGATCACAAAGCCTCCAGCACCAGTGGGAAGAGAAGAATATCTACATCAGCTAAACTATTAAAAGATTTTTCAGAAACATATTTACTGAAAGACACCAATAACTATGCAGAGTCTAGTTCTTTGTTTTACACCTTTTTTTCTCATAGGCACAATTCATACTCAAGGATAGATATAGTTTAATATCCAACAGCTTAACAGATTCCTTAATCGAATCAACAGTGATTTCATGTCCCTTATCGGATCATAATTCCATAACTTTTGAATTACTAGTCAATCCAAATTTTAATATTCATATAAAGAGGATTCCAGCTTATATTACATAACTTAAAGATTTTAATGACTTCATTTCGACAGAAGTACTGATTTTTTTAGAAATTAATAATACAGATGATACTTCTGAAATTTATATCTTATTTATATGGTAGAATCATTAATGAGTACAACAAAAAAAATCGTGGTACAAAGAACTACAAGATATTCAATGAGATTAGATAATTTAAAACTTAGTGCTATGGCAGATAAAGATAAAACAGATCAAAGGAAAGAAATAAACTCTTTGAATAATAAATTTTTAGAGATATTAAATCATAAAACAATGATTAATATAGAAAAATTCAAATTTATTAATTTCTCTACTAATCCCAGATCCTTAAATATCCTTGCAAATAAAACAAAAAGATTAAATAAAGTTAATTATATTAATGAAATATTCTCCACTAAAAAGAAGATGGTCTCCGATCTTCACAATATCCTAACCGAATTTAGAGAATTTTTTTTAAACATTACTCAGACTTCTAATGCACTTAACCCTAAAGAGGAAATTAAAACATTTATTAATAAATACACTAAAAAAGGCAATCAGAGGAACAAGAGACAACCTTTGACAAGCAAATATCATTCAGAGACATACAAACCCAAATTACCAAGCTAAAGCAAGATAAAGCACCAGGTAACAATGGCATAATTCCTGAAATGTATAAATTATTACCTATGAATGCTCTAACATTGCTTCACAAAGTATTTAATCATGTTCAGGATGAAAAGATTATTCCACCCTCTTGGAAATATACTTTTATTTCCCCTATATTGAAAACTAATAAAGGCCCCACAAAGTGTTCTTCCTATAGCCCTAGTTCCCTATTAAACACTGATTACAAAATGTTTATGTCCATTTATGCAGATAGGCTTAAATTATTTTTACCTAATTTAGTGGATGATGATCAAATGGGTTTTATAGTTAACAGAACTTCATATGACAACATTTAAAGAGTATTAACCTTGATTGACTCAGTGAAAAATCTCAATAAAACTTAACCGTAGTCAGCCTAGACATAAAGTGTGCTTTCAACTGAATTTCTTTGGAATATTTGTTCATTTTATTAAAGGAATTAAATTTCTCCAGTAATTTTATAAATCTTATTACTCAGCTATATAATGGTAGTCAAGCTTATATTAAAATTGGTACTAGTATTTCTCAAAATATACCAATAATAAAAGGTACCAAGCAAGGATACCCCCTATCCCCTTTATTGTTTACATTAATTATGGAGCCATGGGCAAACTTAATAAGAGATGACAGTGATATTGAAGGATACAAATTAACCTCTAGTATGTCGTCTAAAGTACAAATGTTTGAAGATGACATAGTGCACACTCTTGGGGGTAACAGCAAATCTATACAACAACTTTTTAAACATATGAAATATTTCCAAAAAAATCCCGGTCTTACCTTTAATAATAATAAAACACAAATTCATTTAACAGGATCAAAAAATGCAACATACTTGATGAATATAAAAAGTATATAGCTCAATCTCAACAAATAGTATATGTAGGAATAGTTATTACTAACAATATTAAAGGTACTATCCAAATAAACTACAATAAAAGTTTACTGCTTATAGAAAATTTAATAATCAAATGGAACAAAATTCCCTTTTCTATGAACGATAAACTTTAAATCATAAAGATGATTCTTCTCCCCAAAATGTTATATATAATTCAATCTATATCTATACCTCCTCCTTACCAAATAATCAAAAAAATTAATTCACTGATTCAAAAATGTTTGTGGTATCTAAATAAACCTAGGATTGCACTTACATATCATATGAATAATTGGGGTAATGGTGGTATAGCTTTCCTAAATCTAGAAATCTATTCAATTTTGTCAGTGTTTAACACAATCTCTCATCTCATTGATATGGAATACACTTTAAGTGGAAAGAGATCCTAGACATATTATCACAAGATTTAAAAGATATAAATAGTTTGTATAAGCTAAATCTAATAAGTAATTATTTTATTTGGAGGTTAAAAGATTATTTATTTTATTTTTCTTCCCTTAATTTTAAATCCATATATATAGTCTTACTCTTAAAATCTTTCAAAAATTATATTTTTAAATATAGCATATACAAGAATTGGCATTTTCTACATTTTCCCATTGCTTACACATATAGAGCCATTTTTTTCTTCAGATTATGCAAAAATGTCTTCTTTTCAACAAAAACATTTAATATTTTGGCATCAAATTATGATAAATAATGAATTAAAATCTAATAGATCACTTATGGAAGAGTATAAATGTGATAACTTTTCATGGCCGCATCTACAAGAAGCTAGGCAATATGTATTGAATAAACTGTATCCAATGTCTTCTGCAACAAGGAAATCAGTCCCTAAACTAATGCATTATATGACTTTCTCACTTCAGCATAAGTCTCATGTTAAAAATAAGCAGTCATACATTTATAGGGCAATTAAATGTGATCTAGAAACACATTCAGATAACTACTGGAAATATTTTTCTTCAATTAATAATAATCTTCCCTTTGAGAAAGACAAATTGAATATACTACAATCAGCTAGTATGACCACATCATCATTAAAGTGGAAATTATTCACTTGGAAATTTTTACATAGATCATTTCCCACCCCGGATAATATAAGTAAGATTAGTAAGAAGAATGTAAAATGCTGGAGATGTAACAATGAAATCAATGCAGAGTGGACTCATATGTTCTACAATTGCTCATATTTAAAAAACATTCTGGGATGATATTAACAATTTCTTGCAAACAATCTTTACTGATAATTTTACTGTCTCTAAATCACTTGTATTATTTAATACACCAGTTCCAGATTGTATAAGGGAAAATAAATACCCTTTGGTTTGGTCTATATTATCTGTTGCCAGGAAAACAATCACAAAGAATTAGAAATCTAATACATCATTCACATTTTAGGAATTTAAAAACCTCCTCCTTGAAACATGTAATTTAGAAATGTTGACTATTAAAGCTACATCCTCTAGGAATACTATTTTATATACTTCATGGAACATCATATATGATCTATTAGAAACACAATTTATTAAATTCTGTAAACAGATGATTTTTATTAATCCTACTGTAACATTAATATATTTTACATGATGAACATCTTTGTACATAGTTTTGTTGTTTTTGTTCTGTATACAAGAAGATTTTTTTTATTAATGTTTAAAAAATAGGTTGTTTATCTTTATGGAAATATCTGTATATTCTGACAATGAATTTAATAAAAATTGTTAAAAAAAAAAAGAAAATCAAAGGCTAACATGCTGCCTAAGGACGTAGCTAAAGGGGAATCAGGAGCAGCAGGTAGTAATTTTTCAGGTCAGTTGATAACACAGCCAACAGCTAATAGCATGTACATATATCATACACTGAAAATCAGTGCAAAATGGTAACAGATGAAGAGATGGAATGTATAACCAGCTAAGTGACAAAAGTAGGAGAATCAATTCTGAGTAAGATCTCAACTGAGAATTATTGATTATTTCTGCAGGTATCTAGGCACTCACTCTTCTAGATTTATGAAATACAATGAAAAGACAAATTAATTTAAATAGTTTAGTGAAGTGCCTTCAGAAAAAGATAATAACAAGACCACCACTAGCTGCCAAGCTTTATACTAAACACAATACAGCCTTAGATGCTTCTCCCAAGCAACCATCCACTCCAAACCCACAAACCAGCCACTCCTTTTCAACCCTTTCTCCTAAAACATGAGAATCCCACCACCTAAAGGAACTCTACCCCCTTTCCCCACATTCAGAGCTGAACTTAACTAGTTCTTCATATCAAACCAAACTGTACTTGCCACATAGCAGGCTGCATCCCTTAAGGGCCTCTCAACTACTAGCTTTACCCTCTCTCTACTACTAATACAGTACCTCCTAACTCCCCTACTATACACTGCCCTAATGCCCACTGCCCCACAGAATTTCCGCCATGATACAGACCAGAAATACAACAAACAAACAAAAAACAAAGTAACTGCTATATAAACAATACCTAATCCCAAAGTCTCTACTTCAGTCAGGTGACATTCATGCAAACCCAGGTCCTAATCCTCCCTCTCCACCCAATAATGTTAGTTTTACAAATATAGCCAGCACTACTCCTACTAAAGAACAGGTATAGTTTTACTCCTTGAATCTTTGGAGTATCCTAAGCAAAATTAGCGGATTCCATGCCTGGATGGCTAACCACAACACTGATATAGTTACTCTGACTGAAACCCGGCTAAAATCGCACAACCATAGGTTCATAGGTTCATAGGTAGGTACTAGGATATCTGCCCGAAGGCATTTATAAGTCTAGCCAGAATGTGTTGGCTTTCACCACCCCCTTAGATTAGTTCCCTATGTCTCTGTCCAGCAGAGCCATTGAATTTATCCCTGGGGTAAACTTTCTGTTTTCCATCCATTCATCAAGGTTTCTCTTGAAGAGGGTTAGCGAGGAGCTCTTCCTAATGTAGATTAGAATCTTGTTTCAGAGCATGGGAAGTCTCTGGGACAGGAATCTATCCCTCCAGCACGTCCTATTTATTGCTGTGGTGAGGTTTAGATCCCTGGAGCATGTGGCTCAAGGGGATATGGTTTTCTTTAGGTGGAGCATGTCCATCAATTCTGGGTTGGACATGGCCTTGTATGTCAGGCAGAGATCACCTCTGAATAGGCGGTATGCAACCGAGTGCAGCTGGAGTTTCTTCAGTGGTAGTTTGTGGGTACTTTGATTTTTCCAAAGGGGATGACTATGCACTTTTTGGCATTTAGCTTAAGGCCATGGTTTTGACGCCAGGTATCTGTCTCAGTGAGACCCTTTTGGAGGATGTCTATGTCAGCCAGAAATTCAATTATAGCCCCTAGTTTGCAGTCATCTGTGAACTTGGTCAGCCATAGTCCTCTTGTGCTTGCCTGTACCTCTGAGAAGTATATGCCGAACAAGAGAGGTCCTAGGACTGAGCCCTGGGGAATGCCACTTGTAACTGGTTTAGAGTCAAACCTAGCTCCCGCAACACTTACCATGTGGATTCTGTCCATGAGCCAGTTGGCAACCCATCTTGTGACGTAGGGGTTTATGTTCAGGCTGGTGTGCTTGTACCTGAGTGGGGAATGGTGTCAAAGGCCTTTGCAAGGTCTAGGTAGGCTGTGTGGACCACCTTTCCCTTGTATATAGCCTTGGTAACTGTCTCAAAGACATCCACCAGGTTTAGGAGGCATGATCTGCCCTTAACAAAGCCAAACTGGGTAGGGTCCAGTGTTTGGAGGTTTCCAATGTCTCTGTTAATGAGCTCCATGATGATGCACTCCATAGCTTTGCAGACCAAGCTAGTCAGGCTTATAGAGCGATAGTTCCCGGTGTCCGTTGTGGCTCCACATTTGTGGAGTGGAATAACCATTGCTGTGCTCCACTCTGTGGGCACATAGCCTGTGGAGAGGCTGAGTTTAAACAGTGTGTTTAGGTGAGGGGTTAGTTCATCTTTGAGCTTGTGTAGGATGCAGCCTGGGACACCGTCCAGTCCCATTGATGCTGTGTTTTGGAGAGGGCTGTTTTAACCTGAGTGTCTGTGATTTCAGGGGTACTACATTCTTCTGGTATAGTTATGGGCCCTTTTGGGGGTGAGAGGGGGGTGAAGTTTGCTCTGAACTTGTCTGCCAGGATGTTGGCTATATCAGTCGGTTCAGTGTATTTTGTGCCATTCTGCACTAACTGAGCAGATCTGAGAATTGCCACTTAGATTCTTGACATAGCTAAAGAATGCCTTGTTGCTATCTTTGGAGTCCATGGCAATTTTTCTTTCGAAGCTCGCCTTGGATGATTTTATGAGGGAACATAGTTTCTTGCTGATACTGATCAGGGATGTCTTCCCTTCTTGGGATTTTTCTCTTTTCTGTACTACTTTCCTCCTTCTATTGTATAGCTTGTTTATGGCAGGGGTCCACCAGACTGGTTTCCTTTTCTTGGAGGAGTGAGTCTTGGTTTTGTTTGGGATAGCACGATCCATGCATTCTTGTAGGTGCCCATAGAGTGCATTAGTAAAGGATTTTGCAGCTTGGACAGCATTATCCTTTAGCATGGGGGCTTTCAAACTTCCCACCTCAGTCTTAAGTAACATGAAGTTTGCTTTTGAAAAGTTTATCATGGTGGTTTCTTTGACCGGGGTGGTGGCGGAATGTGGCACCATGACAGTGATATCCTCCCCCCAGGATATAATATACTTAGACTAGATAGACAAACGAAAAAAGGGGGTGGAGTAGCTATTGTCTATTCTAATCATCTTACTCCCTCTAGTTTGAACAAACCCAGTCCCTCCTTTTCACATGCCGAACTCCTGATGGCTAATACCACCATCACAGTTGTAGCTATCTATATTCCCCCAGGAGACAGCATTACTCTTCTAGAAAACATTCTCTCTTATCTTTCTCAAAATGCCCATAATGAAACCATCCTTCTTGGGGACATAAATATTAACTGGCTTACTATTCAGGCACCTAACACTACTTCATTCATCAGCTTATATGGTTTTGTACAACTAATCTCAACACCCACTCATATCAACAAATCACATCTTCCCAGGTCTCACTTAGACTGAATTTTAGTTTCTGATCCCCAAAAATACCATGATCCTAAGACCCTACCTGACTCCGTAAGTGATCACTCCCCAGTAAAAATTCTCAGACACACTTCCCACTTCACTAGGCCTCATAGATAAATAACGTCGCAAACTTTCCACCTTTTGTCCAGAGACCTTTAATGCCCTTGTCTCTAGAATAAACTGGAAACACCTAACCCTACTCCCCCTAAATGAAGCTGTCTACTCATTCAACTCTACCTTTCTTGACTTCCTTAATGCACTTGCCCCCTCTCTGCACTGTCTGGATGAAATTTAATATATCCCCTTGGTTAACTGATGCTACCCACACCTTAATGAAAATCAGAAACAGGACATGGAAAATGTGGGTGAAAACAAAGCTTCCTACCCATCTACAAAAATACAAAGAACTTAGAAACCTGGCCAAAAAACACATTAACAAAGACAAGAAGGACTTCTATTTTAACCCCCCCCCCAACCACCCAAAGATCAAATTCCCCAAAATTCTGGAACTCTGTAAATTAAATTCTGGATCCCAGTAACCCTTCTTCTCTGAACCCCTTACCAAACAACACACCTGAAGAAACAGCTGCTATATTCAATACACATTTTATTGAATCTGTATCAAAGATGATAAACTCCTTCCCCTCAACTACCAATACTAATAATTCTTCCAAATCCTTAGCTTCACTGAATTCTTCTACAACTTTCTCTCTTAATACTGCACCTACTAGTTATATTAAATTCTTACTCTCTAAACTGAAACCTTGCTCTTCTTCTGCTGACAATCTGCCTCCCTATTTCCTGCAGGTAGCAGCAGACTCTCTGGCTATCCCTGTATGTATCTTTCTTAATAAATTGCTCCATCTCAGAATCTAAAGTCCCTTCCAGCTGGAAAGAATTCTACACCTTACCTCTACATAAAGGAGGTAACTCCACTGACATCTCAAACTTCAGACCTCTTACAATCCTCTCACCTATCTCAACAATATTGGAAAAATGCATACGTAAGCAAGTTATGCAATATCTACTTGAAGAAAACTTGCTTATACCCACCCAGCATGGATTCTGCCCCAAGCACAGTACCTCAAGTGCCCTAATATCCTTCACTAATACTATTTCTCTAACTAGAGACAACAAACTTGTTTCTTGCCTATCCCTTGACCTCTCTAAAGCCTTTAATACAGTCTCACATTCTCTTCTACTAACCAAACTGACTAACCTTAATTTCTCTACTTCTACTGTTATCTGGTTTTCCAGCTATCTCACTGACTGACAACATTCAGTGAAATGGTTCTCAGCTCTCTCCCCACCTCTCCCAGTGAAAATGGGTGTCCCCAAAGATCTATCCTTGGCCCATTACTTTTCAATATATTGACAAATCTACTCTACACCTCTTGTCCCCAATCATCTCTTATACAATATGCAGATGACTCTACAGTCATCATCATCGCTGTCACTCCCTCATACCTTATTGCTGCTACTCAAGCATCTTTTAACTCTATTGAAACCTGGCTCTGTGACAACCAGCCTTAAGAAAACTAAAATTTTACTCTTTCTTCCCAAAAACTACTCCCATCTTAAATCAACTTTTCTATATTGTCCCTCAATAACACTTCCATCAATGTTGAACTCTACAAACCTTCTAGGAGTAACAATAGATGGCCAACTTAAATTTGATTTACAGGTGAATAACTGTATTAAAAAACACACCTTAAACTTGGACTTCTTTACTGTAACAAAAGGTTTCTAACAAACAAAGCTAAAGTAACCCTCTCTTATGCATACCTTCTACCTAGCCTATTATATAGCTGTCAAATTGTCACTAATCTTAACTCTACACTCCTAGTTAAACTTGAATCAGTCTACAACAAGGTTGCTAAATTCGCTGCACATCAAACCTATAGATCTCATCATTGTCACTCACTAAGACACTTAGACTGGTTGGGACTACCCCCACATGCTCCCCCTCTTTCCAGCACAGATAATTCACTTAATTTTATACCTGCAATCCTTCTGTCCTAGCCTATCCCCTCTCATCTCTCAATATTGCTCCACTAGGCCTCTATGTAGCTCTGACCAAAACCTGCTACAGATATATAAACCCAAGACCAAAACTGGATGAAACCTATACAGCTACAATCCTACCATATCATGGAACAAACTCCCATTAGAAATCCAGTCCCTCAAACACCCTAATCAATTCAAAACAGCTACCAGAAAATACCTAAAAACTCACTGGGCATGCCACTGCAACCATCCTCCTTAAACCACCAGCTCCTCTTGTAGACCATTACCTTACTCTTTCGGTAGGATCTGTTCTCGCCTCTTCATCTGACTAAGAATCTAACCTTTCAATCTTATTAGTTATAACCTCTGTAATGTATCATGCTACTTATCCATCTTTCATCTCCTCCACTGATTTTCCTATATTTTGACTGACAACAGAAATCTTTTCTATGAATCATTGCTGTATTATCAATGTTTGTGTACCTGTGTTTTTCTTTTATTCTGTGCTTATAGTGTATAACACTAGAGCTGTGACCGTCTACTTCTGATAACTATAGAAACCTTGATTCTCTGCATTGTAAAATACTTATTCTTGTTATCCATTTTTATGTATTTTTATTTTTTATTTTTATTTCTGTATTATTTATGTATAACAAATAGTATTACTATGGCGTTTTTCTCCCCAAGCCTCCGCTGAAAAAGGGCTGCACAACTCAGTTGGACAAACCCGGTCAACAAATGTAAAATAAATAAATAAAAATAAATAACATGTGCACTCCTCTCATACTTGTTACTATATCTATTATATATATATATATATATATATATATATATATATATATATATATATATATATATTATTTCTTTCTGTCCTCTTTTGATAAATACAACTGACTGCCTCTCTGATACATTTTTTCCTTCTTTGTGAATTATTTTACTCAGGTCATACCTATAAATGGTCAGTTGTGATCAGTGTACTTCCCAGGTTAACAAATATAAAATAAAACAATGAAAAAAGAGAGGGAAGGAATTTTGTGGTTAAATAAACAAACGAGATGGACAACTAGAGAAACACTTGTTTAAGAACATAACAAGAATAATGTGGGAAAAATAATTCCTTTGTCTCACCACAAGGCACAGCTTTGGTTTCTATTCTAAGCAGAACTTTTAACGTGCCATGGAAAACACACTGGAATGGAATGTACAACAATATACAAAAAATATAAGAAAAATTTGAAGAAAACAAACCAAGAAATGTGCCTTTCTCACAGCAGTCTCACAAGGAGACAAAGCTTTGCAGTCTTTCCTAAGCAGAACTTTTAATATGCAATGGAAAACAATGGAAATACACTGTAATAAAAATATGCAACAATTTACAAAATACATAATAACTGTTGAAGAGTCACTGTAAACCACAATGAGAAACTAAAGGAAGCAATAGCTGTAAATATTCAAAGCTTTCTTCTTTTAACTGGTACCATAATCACTCCCCATCATTATTAAGTCCACTTAGGGAAATATGGAACCACAAATGTTCTGAGAGGATGACAGGATAATCATATAATCAACATCATCTTCTTTTGGCTGTTCCTGTTAGGGGTCACCACAGCGGATCATCTGTTTCCATTTCTTCCTGTCCTCTGCATCTTGCTCTGTCACATCAACCACCTGCATGTCCTCTCTCACCACATCCATAAACCTTATTTTAGGCCTTCCTCTCTTCCTGTTAACTGGCAGCTTCATCCTTAGCATCTTTTTCCCAATCTACTCAACATCCCTCCTCAGCACATGTCCAAACCAACATAATCTTGCTTCTCTGGCTTAGTCTCCAAACCTTCCAACCTGGGTTGACCCTCTAATATACTTATTCCTAATCCTGTCCACCCTCGTCACACCCAGTGCAAATCTTAATATCTTTAACTCTGCCACATCCAGCTCTAAATCTTGCCTTTTTGTCAATGCCACTGTCTCCAACCCATACAACATAGCTGGTCTCACTACCCTATTGAAGACCTTCCCTTTCACTCTTATTGGTACTCGTCTGTCACAAATCACTCCAGACACAATTCTCCACCCACTCCATCCTGCCTGTACTCTCTTCTTTACCTCTCTTCCACACTCACCATTACTCTGAACTATTGATCCCAAGTATTTAAACTCATCCACCTTCGCCACCTCTACTCCCTGCATCCTCACCATTCCTCTATCCTCCCTCTCATTCACACACATATATTCTGTCTTTGTCCTGCTGACCTTCATTCCTCTTCTATCTAGAGCATATCTCCATCTCTCCAGGGTCCCCTCCACCTGTTCCCTACTCTCACTACAGATCACAATGTCATCAGCAAACATCATAGTCCATGGGGACTCCTGTCTGATCTTGTCTGTCAACCAGTCCATCACCATTGCAAATAAGAAAGGGCTCAGAGCTGATCCTTGATGTAATCACACCTCCACCTTAAACGCATCTGTCACTCCCACTGCAGACTTCACCACTGTCACACTACCCTCATACATATCCTGTACCACTCTTGCATACTTTTCTGACACTCCAGACTTCCTCATACAATACCGCAACTCCTCTCTAGGCACCCTGTCATATGCTTTCTCTAAGTCTACAAAAACACAATGCAACTCCTTCTGACCTTCTCTGTACTTCTCCATCAACACTCTCAGAGCAAACATCGCATCTGTAGTGCTCTTTCCCAGCATGAAACCATACTGTTGATCACTAATCATCACCTCCCTTCTTAACCTAGCTTCCACTACTCTTTCTCATAACTTCATGCTGTGACTGATCAATTTAATCCCTCTGTAGTTACAACAGCTCTGCACATCACCCTTATTCTTAAAAATTGGTACTAAAACACTTTTTCTCCATTTATCAAGCATCCTCTCACTTTCCAAGATTTCATTAAACAATCTGGTTAAAAACTCCACTGCCATTTCACCTAAACACCTCCATGCTTCCACAGGTATGTCATCTGGACCAACAGCCTTTCCATTCTTCATCCTCTTCATAGCTATCCTTACTTCCTCCTTGCTAATCTATTGCACTTCATGATTCACTATACCCACATCATCCAACCTTCTATCTCTCTCTCTCATTCTCTTCATTCATCAGCCCCTCAAAATATTCTTTCCATCTGCTCAACACACTCTCCTCGCTTGTGAGTATGTTTCCCTCATTATCCTTTATTACCCTTATCTGCTGCACATATTTACTAGTTCAGTCCCTCTGTCTAGCCAATCGGTACAGGTCCTTTTCTCCCTCCTAAGTGGCCAACCTTTCATACAACTCTTCATATGCCTTATCATTAGCCTTCGCCACCTCTCTCTTTGCCATACACCTCATCTCCTTATACTCCTGTCTACTGTCTTCATCTCTCTGACAGTGTCACTTCCTCTTTGCCAACCTCTTTCTCTGTATACTCTCCTGTACTTCCCCATTCCACCACCATGTCTCCTTGTCATCCTTCCTCTGTCCAGATGTCATACCAAGCACCTTTCTAGTCATCTCCCTTACTAGCTCTGCTGTAGTTACCCAGCTATTTGGTAACTCTTCACTGTCACCCAGTGCCTGCCTTAACTCTTCCCTGAACTCCACCTCACAATTACCCTTTTTCAATTTCCACCATTTGATCCTTGGTGCTGCCCTCACACTCCTATTCCTCTTTTTGATCACCAACATCATCCTACAAACCCCCATCCTATGCTGCCTAACTACACTTTCCCTGGTCACCACTTTACAGTCTCCAATCTCCTTCAAACTGGCCCTCCTACATAAGATATATATAATGTGCTTAAATAAAGAGAGCTGTATGAGGAAGGAAGAATCCCTAAACAGCTGTCTTCATGTCCAGCAAGGAAGGGATGCACCCCTACCTCTAATATATCATCATTTGTTTGCCCTGTCTTAGCCTAAACGAGACTGCAAACAGATTCTACTCCATTACCTCCCCACATCTCCCTGCAACCCACAGAAGAACCATGCTGATTTTCACCTAGGACAATATTCAGCTCATACAGCTATACTCAAATCACGAGCATGAATGTTAACTGACTGCAAACACAGTGATGGGCTTTGCTCTAATGACAGTGAATATAGCCTTTTACCTGACCACCAATTTTATTCCCCTAATACGAACTGCTTAGATCCACTCCTTTCCTAGTTATGCCAGTACCGCCAATACTTCTTGACTTTTCTCATGTATCCAGCTATTCTCCAAACAGCCTAACTTTCCCAGTATATTCCAGTATTTCCCCAGTATCTGGCCCCACTTCACTGTCATCATACTTCTCATTGCTTTTTTTCCCAATTTCATATTTCATCTACTTTTAATGCTGTTATCACCTCTTTACAACGTTTTGCAGTCATGTTTTTTTTTTCTTTTTTTTTTTATCTTTTTGTAGGCCCATGTTTGCTTGCCTTCAAATTACTACTGCTCAGTTATTCCCATCATTGGATAAAAGCAATCTTTGGCATGGCCATCACATAGACAACCATGTAGGGAGTTTAATGTAATGGCCCTAAACACACTCCCTAGTGGCTGATGTGGGTACCCATGTCACCACAGATGCACTCTACACTCTCATTTTAATGTATTTGCTCTCATTCAAATGCCCCAAGAGAGCTACTATCACTGGTACAGGACCCCTAGGCCCATGTTCTCCATCTAAAAGTCATTTTGATCATACAAGCTTCTCTTTGGACAGGTCCACCATCTGCTGTGTGGCTCTTCCTGCTCCCAAGCCACCAATCAAACTCGGATTTTCTATGGTGTAGTCAGGCTTTATCTCTCAGCATCACAGGATTTACATATCATCTTCTGATTCCAATGAGCACTTAACTACAGTACAACTCTAACATCCCTAGCCCATCTCTGGGTCTCCTTCTTCACTCCTAACAAACATGACATTTATCTCTCTTCATATACTTACCATATACCGAGGCCTCATCATTCTTTAAGCATATCCCACAAATCGGATACTTCTCTGCAACTCACTCAACAATACAAATCACTCACCTCTACTTCTCCATCTCCAACATACTACCTCTTTCCACCAATTATCCTTCTTAATCCTCCTAGGATTCTTACACCATCTGTAGAGTAGTCTTATTTGAAGATCAAAGATTGCCCTGATCTTTCTAAGCCCCCATACTGATTGATAATAATAATAGTCACTTGCTCAACAGGTTGCCACACTGAACATACAATCACTTTTCAGGAGTAACTCAGGAGCAATGTCTGGTTAAGTGACTTGCTCAAGGTTACACAGCAGGCAAATGAGAGCTTAGAGAATCAGACCCTGTACCACAGGAACTACAGTTCATAGCCTTAGCTCTCTGTTCCAGTTGCCAAACAACAGTCTTGTTGCCATAAATCTTTCCTATTCCAGTACTCACGTTCCTTACTTCACCTCTCTGTTAACATATGGAACCTTTCTTTTGCCTCTTGTTCAACTAGTGCATTATAAATTTCCCCTAGTGTCTCTTTCTCAACCTTCAATAAAGCCTTTTAATTACAGCATATCTCATTCTCCCCTGTTTCTCCTGTCTGCTGCTAATGGAGTCAGTTGTACCATTACTAGCCTATGAAGTGTTATTTGTCTAAATTTATCCATATTTATTCCTCACTACCTGGAAGTCTGGAAGTCTACTCCCTTCTTCCAGGACTACCAAATCTTCTATGTACTCCACCCCTTTATTATCCTATTCTTCTACATTTCCTTTAAACTCCACCTATTCCTTTCCAGTATCATTCTATTTTTAATCTTCAACATATTTACAAACTCTTCTAACCTTCTCCTTAGCTTCTTATCTATATATCTTTCTAAACTCTGTACTAACTCTGCACAATCTCACATTGTTCCTCTGTTTCACCCATCACAAGCTATGCTCTTCTGCACCACATAGACATTGTGCCTTATTTGCTGTAGCTGCATCTCTTCTAAAGCCAAGAGCTACCAGCCCCATTCTGTTACTATCTTCCTCCCCATTTTTCAGTACATCTTCTCTTCCCTTCCATCAGACACTTTTTGTACCTCAGCAATTACACTGCCCTATGGACTGACTCCTATAAACCACAATAAATAAATTACTAATTGTGTAACCATTGTATTTTGAGTACTTCCACATTTTCTCCCAGTATATTCATTTTGTAGACACCTATCCAACACCCCTCCACCTTATCCTTTAACTCTGCCTAGATCTTTTCTTTTACTTCCTTCACCGTTAGATAACCCATTACCGTAAGTGTTTCTCTTCCACCTCGGAGGTAGGTAGGCCCAGGGCCTCCTTGACATCACTTTCTTCTCCATTTCTTACCACTGAGGTTTGCTTCTGACAAAATAACAACCCTGACTTTTCCCTGAATTTCCTAAATAACACTAACACTCCCAATAACATCCTACCAACATCCACAAGTAATAGCATGCAATTATAACTGAACATGTTTGTACTGCTTCTTCAACCACACTTCTCCTTCTTATCAGATATTTCCTTATTCTCTAAGGTAACTATTCCATTTCATTAAAAAAGAAGTTCAGACACAGAGTGCATCAATACCATGGCCCCCTCCCCTAACCTTTTCTGCTTTGAGGTGCCCATTAATCAAAATACTGCTGGGTCTGTGTATAAAATAATCACAGTCTTCAAAAAAATGTCCCTGCCTTCACTATTGTTTTAAGGGTCTAATGAGTAATCTTACCTGCTGCAAAGTACCTATTCTAAAGTACTTACCCTTTGGTCCTTAAATCAATAACAGCCATCTAATCTCTCCCTTCCCTTATACTTTTTCCTGGGAATCTAAGGAAGAATTCCTAACCGAATCTTTCAAATGATTTCTGACTATTCATTAAACCTACTCTAACATTCCCCTGTAATCTTTCTGTTCCCAGGCCATGAGTTTAAGCAACAGACACCTGTGATCAATGGAGGACCTACCTTTAGCAAAACCAGTCTGAATATCCCTTCCCCATCTTGGGTAACGCTCCAATCAATCTAGCCATTAATCTTTACAAAATATTGCATCAGTATTACACAGAAATTGGCATATATTTGCTGACACCTCAGCTTGTGTTTTAACTGCTCCAGTATCTAGCTTAAATTCAACATGTCTGCAATTAATAGCATACTTTTCTGTTATTTTTAGTACTCATAGTGCTGGGTGCTCCACTTGGAGTCTGCATTTCCTACATTTCTGCACTGTGCACAAGCATTTCTTCTTTCTTCATTCCTAACTACAATAATAAATTCTTTGTAACACACTTGTTCTGATTCTCACCAGTGCTTGCATAATTATTCTTGTCTACAAAAAGCCAACACATCTGTTTAAACACTAGAAAGTTTCTTTTGTCATACTTGTAAGAACACTTCGTCTTTAGTTTCAACTGCATGGCTCAGTTATAATCAACTGTCTTTCATAGCTTTCAGCTCTGTGTTGTTTCTGCTAAAATCATCTACCACTTTTCATTTACATTATTTTCTGTCACAGTTTCAATCTTACAATAATAATCACCTTCTGCTTTGTCTTTTAGTATCAGCACTTTAATGTCATGGATTCCAAATAGCTGTACTTGTGACAATTAGTTATCTTTGTTTCCTGCAACTCTCCGTAAAGTAATATAAGGTAGAGTAATGTATAGTGAAGCAGGTAGCTTAATTTATGTAGTGTTTTGAAAATGGCATTGTCCAATCCATCAGTGTGTTGAAGAAATTTGCCATTGAATTATAAATAATTTGCATTTTAAGTGCTGGGAATTTGGCACATTTTTGCCATTTCTATAAGGCAGAGAACAAAGATCTACACAGTAAGTCTTTGAACTAAAATTTGCTCTGCTGACACTTGACAACATTTTTTTGAGAGCTGTCAGTAGTCACAAGAGTATGAAAAAGATTTGCACTCTTTGGACCGGTTCAGGTAGCATCCTTCGTCACAGTGAGAAATTTAGTGTGTGGAATCAGCAGTTGTTGCTCTAATGGATTTAGAGTAACTAGAAAATGGAAACTTAGGAATTTTGGACAAAGATAAGGTGGATATGGAGTGAATCTTTAGAGCTGTCTCTGGTGATGAAAATTTGTACAAACTAGTCCTTACTGATAGTTTCTCTATGTATAAATAAGTATAAGTGGTTGGTTAATGACATTGTACTTGCATGAAAGCAAAATGAACCAATAAGCAAGCAATACTACCTGACAGGGTATGTGTTATTGGGGAAGTAACAACCATCCAGAGGGCAGTGATGGAACTCTACACTTCTGCAAGGCTATTATTTGCCTAATAACTCAACCTTGAGGCCATTGTTGCACTTAGAGAATGTTTTGTATTTGTTTTCTTGTTTTGTTTTTGTTTTTTTAAGGATATTCTTTTTTTATTTTAATGTCAAATAGTTCCTCTGTCTAATGTTTCAAACTTGCTGTTGCATATGCATATGTAATTGTTGTTGGAGGAAGTATTTGTCATCTGAAATATAAGTTATTTAATGTCTACACATACACACACACACACACACACACACACACACACACACACACACACACACACACACACACACACATTCAGCAGCACAGACAGACAGTGACTGGCATACATATACATAGAACCCCCCCAACACACATACACAAACGCACAGCAGTTACAGACACTACAGACCTCAGATGTTTCACTGTGTGCAAATTAATAAAAAAAAAATCATAGAATGCAAGGCATTGCAACTGTTTCCCCCAAGCCTCTTTACTGTACATGATTTTGCCACATAGTACTGCTCTATCCACATAGAAACACTGATTTGATGGTAAATCACTTAAGATTAATATCAGTCAATAATAGAAGAGAGTTTCTTACTTCTTACTGTGAAGAGAATGCATATGATGGACTGTCTATTTATTACTATGTGCCTCTCTTTCTCCCCCTCTCTTTCTTTCTCTCTCTCTCTCACTCTGTCACACATGCACAGTTGCACATGCACACAGATGCGCACAAGAGACTTTTTTATCTACTTACACTTTTTAATGCTGGCTAAACAGCAAAACACTGTTAGTGAGTGTAAACAAATGGTGGGTGTTTACTTTTATCTGTCCAAGTTTTGTAGCAGCTTAATATGATGCCCTGAAGCAGTGGACTTGTTTTTCAGCGGCCGTTAGCTGTACATTGACACCCTGCTGGAGAACGTTCATTCTGCAATGAAGTTGAAGATGTGCAAGGTATCTGTTCTTTAAGCCCATTTAACTTACCCTTTAAGTGCTTTTAACATTCCACCTCTACTCTTTCCTAACTTTCTTTTCATCCTGTCATTTCTCTACTTGCCCTACACCTTCCTGAATTATCTATGGAATATCTTTCTCCACCACCCATTTTAATAGTACATTCCAAGAGTCCACGACCCCCCCTGTGAAAAAAGTATATTTGTACAGATCCAGAAAGAAGTTTACCCTAAACATCTATGCCTGTGCCATGTCTTCCCCACTTAAAGGAATTGGAAAATGCATAGAGTGAGTCAAAGCTAAGAAAAATAACAAGAGCAGTAAACACACGAAGGATCTGCTAAATAACTTTCATTTCATGAGGCCATTTTTACTATTTGAATGGGCCTTTAAAACTGAGATTTGAACTGTATACAACAAATTGTGAGTCAGCATTTTTTTCCATAATGGTAAATGGCCTGATAATCTTTGCGGTTGTTAGGTGTTACTTTGAAACTCATTCTGTGCCTTTTCAATATTGCTTAATGATCGTATTCTTGTTCAAGTATGTCTTTATAAAAGTGCAGGGCTTCCTGAATAAATGGAAAGCTTGTGAAAATAAATAAATAAATTACGCAGATGTAATCTACCTGCAGGAATGAAAACTGTAATACTAACATAGCTGGAGGTAAACAAATATTTTGAAAAGGGCATTGTAGCTATACTTTAAGTGCTAGTTCTAAAGCTATTGTGGCTATGTTAGTTAAACAATCTTTAAGATGGACAATGACAGACTCTGTGATGGGAGTGGATAGTAGGAGCTATGGGCACTGTGCAGTACACTACAAGGTTCAGTTAGAATAGATAATGTTTGTGGTTATAAGTCATATAATGCACATCTTTTTCATAAGATGCATGCAACAAATAGGGCACTGATCAGGTCAGGGCAGATGATCCATCTGGTAAAAGATTTTAACAATATGCTGGACTCTGTCAGTATTAAAATCTCCCCTGAGCAGAAACACATATTAAGTCACAGAAAGCAGTTTGCTGAGCCATTGAAAAATAGGAACTGGTTAATGCTTGGATCTGTTGCGCACAGATGATTACAAGTGTACCTTTATTACTGTAGGGAATGCAGAATGCTAGCCCTCTGGACTACTGTTTGGCATCAACAGAAGCTATACAAGTGTTGCACAAGACTGACATACTATTAGTGGCTTGCTCAGATCATCTAGCTGTAACTCTTTCTGTCACAGGAGAGTGGATACTGCAACCCTGGGAGATCTTGGCACTAACCATATCACTTGATGCCTCAAATATATCTGGAAGTTAAATCCTTTTGCATACAGACTTGGTAAATATCCTGTAAACACAAGCTTTAAAGTTAAAACAAAATATCTGAGGAGACTTAATTGGGATATAAGACAACAAGAATTAAGGGTACTGAACGTGTAGCAAATGTATAAGGTCATGCATTTTTGTAACAGAGAACTATGCAGAGAGCAGTACATCCAGACCAGTAACATGCAAAATGTGTGGGCCCAAACACACCCACACCTTGACTGAGCAGCTACTAGAACTTGGGCTTCAGGTGGTATGCAAGTCAGGCTGCTGGTTTTCTGCACAAAGCAAAGCAAAGAAAGGCATTCCAACCAATAGCAGCAGTTGAATCAGATGAGGCATGGCAGCTCATGACCAACTTATACAATATAAATCAGGCCTTTTGGAAAAAGCTCTACATGATCCTGTAAACTGATACTAGCTCCCCCCCCCCCCCTGCCAGCAATGTTTGGAAAGATAAAGTGCAGATTTTATTTTGAGTGCTAAGTTATCCCTAATGATGAAGGCCCAAACATTAGCCCATAAATGTCCTTATCAGTCAGGAAGAAATTATGCTCTCAATAAAACACCCCCAGGCCCAGATCAGCCTTTTGTTTGATGTATATCAGGTGTTACAAGACCACTTGCTGTTCTCCCTGCAATCTCTCTTTCATTTGTTCAAGAGGTCCTCTAGTATCAAGCCTTTATTCCAAGTTTCTGTTGAAACAGTACTACCAAAAGCAGGTTAACATTTCTTAATGATCAGAATTATTGACTGTTCTCTCTTAAATGCAGACATTACCATTTAAGCATCACTGCTACAGAAGCATCTTAAACCAGTTTTACCTGTTCTGGTCCTTCCCATCCAACCTGAGTTTAATCAGGATAGATCAAGTGCAGACTAATATTGCATGCCAAGAACATAATATGCAAGAACTTGAGATTATCCCTAATTTAGGACCGGTTATGCTTATTAATTTTGTGAAGGCATTTGATACCATCTACTGAAAATACTCAAGGTTGGTGGTATACAATATGGATTCCCTTGTTTCTTTTTCTCAGCAGTGAAAGCTTTATATGCCTCCCCAGTAGCTAGGGTACAAAATAACTCTACACTCTCCCAGTCTTTCCATGTGAATAGAGGGACTAGGCAGGGTTGCCTTATGTTTTCGCCTCTGTTTCTCTAGTCCATCAAGTTCCTGATGAAATGTTTGAACTCCCAAAAACTAAATACAGGATAGTCCTTGCTTGGAGTTGAGACTAGAGCACTGCTCTTTGCAGATGACTGTACCATCTTTTCACAGGATCCAGCAGCAGATGACTCAATGTTTGGGTTTCAGCTCAACAAGCATAAAATCCTTATGTATTCAGGCAAAAGGGTTTCAAAAGCACTCTGCGTCTCTGGATTAGATTTTTTTTTTGTGTTTTGCACAGCATGCTAGATCTACTAATTATCTAGAAGTAACCTTACATGTATATCCATAAAAGATGATGGAACTTAACCTTGTTAATATATGTTCATATATGATAACATCGATTGGAACACCTGTTCGTTGGAATCTCCTACAACCCATGTCAACCTACACTGTTTTACACAGCTCATATCCTCCACCACCAAGATAGCCAAACCCAATAAAAAAGACAGTATTCTAGATTGGATACTTATCAACAGCCACCTCTATATGAATAAATCAGGGACCCTCCCAGATGGCCTAAGTGACCACTTATGTACATTATCAAGCAAAAGGTGGACAACCCCCACCAGACCACCTTTAAAACCATCAGAAATAATAAGAACTTCAACTCCACCAATTTTCAAAATGAATTTAAAGCTTGCAATTGGTCAATCCTAAAGCACCTTTCACTGGAAGATGCAGTAGCATACTTGAATTCCATATTTCTTACTATTCTTGATTCTCAAGTTCCTGCTCGCTCCATTAGAACCAAAACAAAAACTGCCCAATGGCTCTCAAAAGAGACAAAATCTAAAATCATAGCTAGAAATAAGGCATGGGGCAAATGGCGCACCACAAAAGACCCACTAGATCAACTCAGATACCAACAGCTAACGAATCACAAAAAAAATCTATTTTACCAGACAAAAAAACTTCTACTACCATCTTCAAAAAAACTTCACAACAAACCTCAAAAGTTTTGGGCAGGAATAAACAAATCTCTTCACCCAGGACAATCCTCCACTCCTACACCCATCAGCTTCCAACCATAAATCCCCAGAGGATATTGCAAATGCCTTCAATAGTTTCTTCACAGAGATTATCCAATCCCTAGCCAGTCAACTGGCACCCAGCTGCTCCAAACCAAATTCTGCCACAGCCAGTACCCCACTCTCCTTTAGCTTTCAGCCTGTTTCTACATCACTTATAAGATCTCTAATTAAAAAATTAAAACTAACTACCCTAGCAGCTGATTTCCTCCCACCAGAGTATCTGCAAAAAGCAGCAGATGCCATAGCATACCCCATCTACATCATAATCAACAGAATGAAGCTGCATACCTCATCTCCATCATAATCAACAGAACCTTATCTGAAGCCACCATCCCCTCTATTTGGAAAATATCTCATGTAATACCACTCCATAAAGTAGGCACCTCCTTCAAACTGTTAAACTTTAGACCAATAGCTATTCTGTCACCATTGGCTAAAATTATGAAGAAGTGTGTCCATAAACAACTTATGCATTATCTTACACAGAATAAGCTGTTGACTAACTCTCAGCATGGTTTTAGGCCACACCACAGTACAACCTCAGCCCTCCTATCCTTCTCTGACACCATAAAGCATAACTGAAATAATAGCAAGCTTTCCTCAACCTCTCTTTTTAGATCTCTCTAAGGCCTTTGATATGGTCAACCACTAAATACTCATGCACACCCTTAAGGCATTCTCATTATACAGCTGTGTGCTTCAGTGGTTCCAATATTACCTGTGTGGTAGACAACAAGCCACCCTATGGCAGGACAAACTATCAGCCCATCTACCCATCACCATAGGTGTCTCCAGGACTCCATACTAGGATCCCTTCTTTTCTCTCTCTTTATTAATGACCTTCTCATTGTCATACCAAATGCTACCTGAATCCAATATGTGGATGGCTCCACTTTGATTTGTTCCGCCACCTCCCCAGCAGATCTAATGACATTAACCCAGAATACTTTCAATATAGTTGAAAACTGGCTCTCTACCCATCAGCCATATTAAACCCTAACAAAACAAAGTTGCTTCTTTTCTCCCCCACATGTAAGTCTTCCTCACTACTCTTTACCATAACATCTAATAATGGTACCATTATCTCCCCAGATGCACAAACTAAACGCTTAAGTGTCACAATAGACAACACCTTCAGATTTGATATCCATGTCAATCAAACTATCAAAACCATTAACAAAAAACTTGGCTCCCTCTATACGATCAAACTGTTCCTTACTCCATTTGCTAGGACTGCTATTGCTCATTCCCATCTACACTCCACTCTTCTCTATGCCTCCCCTCTACTCACTAATTTGAACAAATCCACACTTAGCAAACTCTCCAGCTGTTATACCCATATTGCTAGATTTGCAACAGACATGGCCTATAGGACCCACCACTGTTACAACCTAAATCTTCTGGGGTGGCTAGAATGGCCTAGCCTACTTCAGTACAACCAGCTTAGAATTGCCTATAAAGTTCTCAACCACCCTGACAATACACCTGCACTTAAAAATATCGTCAACCCTTATAGCAACCTGAGGTCACTTCGCTCTTCTAATAAACTACTTGTTCAAAGATCCAAAATCAACAACTCTTTTGGGGAATCTCTGTTTGCTAAATCTGTTGGCAAAACATGGAACTCTCTTCCTGCTGATCTGGGTCTATATTAGAACACAGTACTTTCAAAATTTTGAGTGCTCTAATATCGAACCCTATTAATCAAAAATTTAAAACATCAAACATACAGAACAGCAAATTTTTTCCTTGGGAAAACATTTGCTGTTCCAAAACATATACACACAACACAAGCACACCAAACAAACAGCAATCCACACGCATACACCTAAACTCTTACACCATACACCACTAACTATCCACTTACCTTAACCCAAACCCTAACCCTAAGGTCCGTCACTATTGCAGTCACCTCACCCGTGCCCTAACCCTAACTCACCTACCCTGCCATAACCCTCACATCCACACAATCGCACACTTACCTGACCCACGCCCTAACCCTAACTCACCTAACCCACCCTAACCCTCACGTCCACACAATTGCACACTTACCTGAACCTGACCCATAACTTTCCATCACTGCGCTGAAAATGCCGAAGCAACAAAAACAGACAACTGAATTCTTTCCCTAGGAAAAAATTTGTTTTTCTGTTTCGTCGATATTTTTAGCGTTCGCTGAAAACAGGTCGATATTAGAACACTCAAAATTTTGAACGTTCGGTGTTCTAATACAGACCCGCTCATCTTACTCTTGAACCCTCTCTTACTCTGTTCAAAAAAAGCCTCAAGCTATACTTTATGTCCTTGTTCAAAACCCGACTAGATCCTCCTCTATAGTCTGTAATCATGTTACATTGCCTAGTCAATTTGTCAACACTGTTTTAAAAATGTATGATCATATTACCTGCTTGCTCAACTGGAGCCTGTAATCTGTGTGTAACTTGTAATCATTTTGTGATTTTTTACTGTACGTTCTACCTTGGAGCTTTTCTCCACGGGCCTCCACTGAAAATGGACATGTATCCAGTCGGACTATCCTGGTCAACAAATGTAAAATAAATAAAAATAATAAATGTGCATATGTCTATACACACATATATATATATATATATATATATATATATATATATATATAGATATAAATATATATATATATATATATATATATATATATATATATATATATATATATATATATATATATAAATATATATATATATATATATATATATATATATATATATATATATATATATATATATATATATATATATATATATATATGCACACCATTCTGGACAGAATAGCCCAAGACAATGCTTGTAATGCTACTATTGTATTATGTCTTCAAACATATTCTCTTACTCCACCCTCCACATGGTAGGATAAATAAGATGGCCAAATTACTGTCTGAATGTTTAAGAAGAAAATGTTCATGTCCTATACATGCCTTCCAGTGATGTAGATTTGGGCATAACTGATTGAGGAAAATATGTTTCATCACTGTCCATCTTTTCACTTGTAGTATATCAGATATCCCATCTAGTCCAAACTGAAGACTGGCATTTAGTGGACATATTACTTTTGGGCAACAGACTCATAATGAAGGCATTTCCAAAGCATATGACAGGCTGGTATCAACTGCAAAAAATGTATGCAGTGCTTAAGTAACTCTAAGTCTTCATTCCTCACTACAGGATTGATGGAATGGTTACCCCACTGTAAAGACATACAAAGCTAATAGTTAGCCACAGGCACACACACGCACACACAGACACACACACACACACACACACACACACACACACACACACACACACACACACACACACACACATTGATAAAAAGTCCTGAAAGACAAAAGCATTGGATGATTAGAAGACATAGTCCAAGCCATATGCTTCTCAACTTGTTTGCTCAGGAGGTCTGAAAAAAGCTAAAAGTAATGTGGACACAAAAGTCCAAACTTGGTAATCATTTTTTAAATATTACTCCAATTCGCTTAAAGTCAGTAGAACAACTTTGTATCAGCATGCATTTTATGAACAATAAAAAGTATGACACTTAAATATCTGACATTAGTGACCGAATGTAATCAACTTTAGAAGAGAACATTCCAGTCAAGTGATCATGAGGACCATAAGATGCCTAGCTATATACATCATTAAGCAGGAACATTCCAGTCAAGCAATCATGGGGACCATAAGATGCCTAGCTATATACATCATTAAGCAGGAACATTCCAGT
Organism: Protopterus annectens; assembly: GCF_019279795.1. Classification (NCBI taxonomy): domain Eukaryota; kingdom Metazoa; phylum Chordata; order Ceratodontiformes; family Protopteridae; genus Protopterus; species Protopterus annectens. The sequence continues at coordinate 1,895,968,165 of NC_056733.1, read as the reverse complement.
CAAGCAATCATCGGGACCATAAGATGCCTAGCTATATACATCATTAAGCAGACCCTTTTCAAGCACATATTATTGCTCACCTCCCAATCTGAGCATGTCTGTACATGACAATCCTTGCGTAAATTTGTGTCTAGTTATCCAGCCACTAAGACTAGCCTGAAAAGTAGCCAAAGTAGCACTTTGTTTGACCTGTAGTGGTAACTTATGCCATATGCGAGGAATACATTGACTTGGGAACCTATTTCTCCAATATGTCTTGCTTATTTGTTGGTGTAGATGTAGGTCTCTAGTGTAGGTGTTTGTAGAGCCCCTGGTTTTGCAAAGAAATTGGTCAAATAGGACTATTAGTGATTAACTTGTCATGCTCTCCATGACACTAAAATTATAGAATGCTACTGTGTGAACAAAGGCACCATGCAGGACATGAGCAAGATGTGCCATCCTCATACATAGGCCCATGGAATGTGTGAAGTATCTCTACTATTGCTAATATATGTATGGATTTGATAATAATAGTTACAGGTACCTTTCAGTGACCAACTGTGGACACAGTGGTATATCCCAGCATTCTGCTTCAGGTTTATCCCACCAGTTCCTCTGTGTTGTACTACTTATATTATGTGATGGACAGCTAAGTGGTCATATAACAGAACCCATCTGGTTAGAGTCACAGTGCCAATTCCCAAAGGAAAAAAGTTAAACAGTTGTACAGCACAGGGCACAGTTTCTTCTCCAATTTGGCATATATTTATCAGACTTCAGCCCAGTACTACTGGCCAATTGTTAACTATGATTGCAGATAACTGTAAACTGGGTGTTGTTATTTGATCTCCATCTGACTCACAATTGCTCCAATATTGGTTAGAGCATGTTAACAATTAGTGCAAGGGCAAAGGTCTCAAAATTAAATGTAAGAAAATAAAAAGAAAAGCTGTAGCATGGCTCATTTTGGTAAACAAAACCATTTCAATCACCGTGTAGGAGATGCACCCCTACAATCAGACACTATTGTAATAGATCCAGGCATTCTTGTCAATTATCCTTTATTATTTGACCATGATGTTTTTACACTAGCTTGGAAAGACTTGTATTTGACCTAACTAATTTCCAAAAGTATCTCCACCGATCCAAAGATGCCTTAAGTCCCTTTTACTCATATCCCTTCACATCAGTTATTGAATATACTGCACCTTTTGACATGTATTAGTCTAAACATTATTAAACAATTTCAGAGATCAGTGGCCTCAAAAATCTTAATTATCTTAATTATCAGGAGGGACTAGCAGCTCTTTCTCTTTACTCAGTCTCTTACAGCCTTTTGAGCCATGAATGATCAAACGTTATTTGATCCCCTTTTCCTTCGCAGAACTAACGGTACCTCAAATACTCAGTTAATGAAACTGAAACTTCAACAGCAAATACATAAGATATGCTGGTGTGAGTGCTTCATATCTCAACATATTTCTCACTTCTGGAACAAACTTCCACTACATGTCCAACAGAGTAACACCCTTGCCACCTATATAGTAAATCTTGAAAACTGGATGGGCAGCCTTAAATTCTTTCTTGCTCTATCTTGTCTTGCCCTCACTGAGGCTAGAGGGAGCTTTTGAATAGGGGTTTTGGCTAAGCTTGTAATGGTCTACAGATTTATTGTCTAGTACTTATCTATGAACCTATAAACCTACAGTATATAGGGGAATATATGTGGTTTCCTTGTACCACAGAGTAGACAGCCAATACTATGCAGACTTTTATGACATAGCCCAATTTCCTGAAGTACTGGAAGCTATCGACTGCAACCATGTGAAAATAAAGGCCCTGCCTGGGGAGCAGGGAAAAGGCATACCAACTGCAAGTGGTTCCACTCTATCACCTGCAGGTGATCTGTATTGCACAAGGTCTAATATACAATGAGTGCGCAGGCCACCCTTTAAATGCCCACTATTCCCACATATGACACGCTTGCAACTTCTGTCAGAGGATTTTACAAGGTGATTTTACCCAGAAAAATTGTATTTGCAGTGCCAAATATTCCCTGGAGTCTTAGCTAATGATACTTATCAGACATCCCCAGGTCATGGCAGAGAATGGATGCATTATTTCCCATAACAAGTGCATGTCATTTTGGACACGTGTTTAATCTGCTAATGGCCCACTTCCACTTTTTTGAGGGTGCCCTGCAGTATTACACCTATAGTTGCAGTAAGATATTTTCAGTATGTGCAATGTTACACAACATCATTTTAAGAAGCAGTTGCCACAGCACACATGCATTTAACAAGAGGAAGTCAGGTAGTCAGCAGTGGAAGGGGTGCCTGATGAGGAGCTTATGGAGAAACTAGCTGCAGGGCAAGACTATGCTGGATTGAGGAAGGCACAGCATGCTGTAGCACTGGCCAAGAGGCAGTGTCTAGTTCACAATTATGGGTTGGAATAAAGTACTATACACAACAGTAAAAATGTTACATGTACACCTTCACCTAGGCTATGCTATACCATGAATTGACTGCCGCACTGTGCATCAGACATATGTTAACCAAATAAAAAACTCCAGAGGACAGAGCATTGTTGCCATCATATGCACAGGTGCAGAGATGCACAGCGCCAAGTGTCATCCATAGGCAAATCTGTGTGGTGGTATGTTTGAACAATATTTTGTGATATGTATCTTAAAACAAATCACAACACCAAAACAGTGCCTCACAACCAGGACTATTGCACACCACACACAGAATAAATGTTCGCACAAATGGTAAAAACATATAAAAGTCTGGAACACAGAAAGTAAAAAATGGTACTCCAACTAAAATTAAAAAAAAAAAAAACATTTAATGAAACCGTCTTCATCAGAGATAAAAAAACAGTTAAAAACATCACTTCCTTATATAACATTAGAACAGGAAGTGGTAAACTTGATTGAACTTTTCAAAAATTTAAAGCAACAGTATCATTTTATTACTTGCCAAAATGAAAAATGCAAACCCACCCCGAAGCTCTGCAGTTACAGAGAAACCAGATTTCCGGCATTGAAGACTTCTTGAATGATATGGAAGGAAGACTAAGTGAAGGGAAGAACAATGCTGAATTCCTGTTAAAACAGAACAACTATTATTAGCCAAAATAGATGACCTTGAGAAAAGGTCCCGTAGGAACTACATTCATATTTTTCATCTACCAGAAGGAACATAAGGTAACAATATGGTTAATTTCTTGTCTACCTGGTGCCCTAAAACTTTAGTTTTGCCTGTAGCTCTTTGTTTTGGGATAGACAGGGCACACAGATCTCTGGGTAATCCTGTATCAAAGTCCAGTACTTCCTTGAGGTCCATTGTGGTTAAATTTATTTCATCTCAAGATAAAGAACTAGCACTCAAAACTGCCTCAGCTAAGTCACCACTTAAAGCAGAAGGAAATATTATTTGTTTTGATAATAACTATTCAGCAACAATGATATCTAAAGGGAGACATTTATTTCACTTATAAGAGAAGTTAAGAAAATGCAGATAAAAGTACATTTACTGACAAAATGTTATTAATTTTCCTTAAATTAAGCATGCAGCATTTATACTAGTATATGGTCTGAGGGGTTGCATACAGAATTGCTTACTCAGGAACTAATGCATACTTTATATTTGAAGTACAAAATGGCTGCAGTATAACAAATAGCTGAATTTAAAGTTGTTTAATCCATATAAACTGCAGTTGCCTACTAAAGGGAAACACACTATGAGTGACATCTCATGCTTTCTTGCTATAAAAAGGCAAATACATTAACAGTGTTAAATTAAAACTGCTACTTAAATGGTATATTAAAAGAAATGACAGATAAACCTCTTCACCTAATTGTGGAAACAATTCACTGTAATCATTAACTAGAGCAGGATTAGAAAAGCTGTTTAGGGGAGCCTAGATGGCTAGCTAAACACATCATTTTTTTTTTCTGAGCTCTATAAAATTAATATAATAGACAGGAATTAAACTAATATATATATATATATATATATATATATATATATATATATATATTTATTTAAATTTTATAAATTCTAGTTACTAATAGTCTAAACTTTAACTTAACAAACCTTGAAATTTTTATTCCAGACAATTCCTGTCAAATTATTTGAGACTATACTTGAAGGAAAATGGACAGCTCCAAGTCTTCACAATCTGATGCAGCACTGAGGAAAGAACTACAGCTGGTGTCTTCTACTCTGCAATCACTATCACTGAAAATAGATGACTTCCAACAATAGCTGGATAAGTTAAATGAGAATAGTTCTAAACAAACTGAAGCTTTTAGAGGCCTTTTTCAACAACATCAAAATAAAATAATGGACATGGAGACAGCCATAACTGACATAGATGGAAGATTAAAGGAGGATAAAATGTGCACAGACTTTCTTCTAAAACAAAATACATGGTGAATGAATAAAATTGATGATCTTGAAAATCAGGAGAGAAGGTGCAATATCTGAATTTTCAGAGTACCAGAGAAGGCAGAAGGCATGAACATGATTTTACTTTTGAATAATTGGATTTCCAAAATTTTTGACATATAAGAGGGGCTCTCCTTTGGTATAGAAAGAGCTCATAGGGCAACTGGTAAGCCAGTGCCCACATCCTCCACAGCAACACTGAGATCTATTATTGTAAAATTCCTTTCTTACCTTGATAAGGAGCTAGTGTTACAAACAGCTTGGAGAAATGCCTCATTAAAATGTAACCGACACCCCATCAGATTTAACAATGACTATTCTGCGAAAATTCCGGAAATGAGGAAGAAATGTTGGCCACTGGTTAAACATCTGAAACAAAACAACATCAGAGCCCAAATATTGTATCCAAAAAAATCAAAATGCACCTCTCTTTTTGTACAAGAACCTTTAACAACCTGGATGGAACTATCTCCTTTATAACAAACAGTAATCTAACAACCATCCCAGAGGATATAGACTTTTTCCTGTCTTTTTTTAAAGAGTACATCTGAGAAAAATACACGGAATGAAGTCAAAAAGAAGAAACAAAAACATGAGACTTCAGCTGCCACAACAAATTAATCTTTCAAAGAATCATCTGGTAAATAAATAATCAAATCTTGCTTTTTTGTTTGTTTGTTAGTGGTTATTGTTTCTTAATTCATGTTTACTGCACCATTATGGTAATTAATGCTTTTTACATATTTAACACACAGAGCAAATAGTTAACTTACAGCAATAATATTAAGGAATTGCTAAAAAAAGTTTAATCTCATTGCGTACTGAGATTATTTATAGCCAAAAAGAAAAAAAAATGAGTTGATTTCTAGATAAGGCACTGTTAGTAAATTTAATGGGTGCAGCTGCTTCTTTAAGTGGGTTGGGGAAGGTCTACATGCTGCATACATGTATAAATCTTTATTAAAATACTAATGTAGCTTGTGTAACCAACTACATAATATGTGTCACAATAACTTAATTACATTAGATAAATTGTTTTTTTTTTCATTTATTTAACCTTAAATGCTATTTTTTTTTTCTAATGTTAAGAATATCTGTTAGACTGTGTAAAACTGGGAAAAAGCCACAAGTAAACATGGCACCGTTTTTTAGCTTTATTTTTCCTTTTTTTTTACCTCACTAAGCTGATTTTTACTTAAAGAATGTTGTTTAAAATCGAATTGAAGCTTTTTCTTAATTTGAGATGACCCTCAAGCCATTTTTAAACTGCTCTGTCTTTTCCAAGGCTTCTGGAAGCTGTTGATCCATTCTGCTATGTTGCACCCTACAGGAAGTATAGGGAACAGTATTAGAGATACACCCTTAGCTTCAAACTTCCTAATTAAAGCTTTAAACACTCAGACTGCTACATTTAAGTAAGTTAGATTATTTTATTTATATAAAAAAGTTACTAATTTCAAGTTTATGTTTAGAAATTGGAAAATAACAGTTTAATATGATTACTAATTTAAATTAAAGCTGGCAGAAACAAGTATAAGCTTAAATCAGTCCAGACTTAGAAACATAAATATACACACAATTTAAAGTTTCTAGCAGTGTTTCCTGATTGTGTTATACTTGAAGACAGCAAACTGTACAAGCTTTTGAGAACATCTTCTTATAACTTTACTCTCTAGCTTCAGTGCCAAAGAAGTTCTATTAGACTGAAAACAAGTACAGAGAAGTTGTACAACACAACCTGATTAATAGCTTTTTCATATTGATACATAAGGCTGAGGGTTTATACAGGTGTCATCTAATAACATGTTTTGGCAAGAAGGTGTTTTAGCTATGCTAATTGTAGACATTAAGGCAGTTATGTGCAAAAAAAAAAAAAATCACATGCTTCATTACTATGGTGACAAGAACATGTGTGAGCTGGTTCTGGATGCCACTCTCAAACAGTACTTCTCAGAGCTTTTGCTGACAGCTCTTATGGTGAATAAGCACACAGTTAAATGTGGTTATGATACTGTAGATAGCTGCACTAAGATGGTGGCCTCAGGTCCAGTCCAGTCAGCAGATTTTGGCTATATGGAAGCTTTTATAAATGTAAGAGTATTGAGCAAGAAAAACTCCTAGGAATCATCTGTCTTTTATAAGGTGAATAAAACGTGCAAACAACTAGATTTAACACAGATTCAAATACATGATTTGCTATTTAAAGTCTTTGGTGGTAAACTTAAAATCTGCAAGCATTGTTACATCAATACAACCTAGTTAATGATAAGGTTATTTTCCTTAATGAACATACAACTTTCATCTCTATTACAAAGTCTGTTGGAATTTCACTATTATATGTAAAATATCTAAAAGGGCCACACTTCAGCTGAGATTGTTTAGAAAGAAAGAACAAGTTAAGAAGACATTGCAGAAGTAAAAGAAATAATAAATAGATACAAGATGAATGGTTATAATATGACATAATAAATTATTTGCACATACATAGAAGATGAAATGGACTGTGATGTAAAGTAAAGAAGTTTGTTTTAATAACATAGGAAATGTAATAAACATCACTGGCTCATACTTAACAATGCTTAGTAGCTATATGACGCTGTGTTATTGCCATTATAAGAATAGTCTATATGAAGTTTTATTTTTGCAATGCTGTTGAACATTGCATTAAGCACATTTTAATGTAGTTGCCACACTTTCCCCTTTATTGATTTGGTTATTCACTAATTCTCACTACAAATAATATAGATAACAATGTATTCAGACTTTTAATCCTTTAAAAATAAATGCAGTCCAACATTACCAATTCATCTTAACATAATATACTTTAATGTATTTCACTGAGGTAATTGTGATGCCCCTTAATGTTAAACTAAGAAAAATCTTTGGGACCTTTTACTCTTACATTCAATTTTTACTTGATTAGAACGATACAGATGAACAAAAGATTGACGTGTTGATGAATAACTATGCTCAAGCAATCATTTATGCATTTTTATATATGCATTACACTGTACCAAAGATTTTTGCATGAGCTGTTGGTTAACTAAAATGTTTTTAAATACAAAATGAGAGTCTTAGATTTGGACTGACATACACTCTAACTAGATAAAAATGTCTGAGCCTGACTATAGGCTCCTTTGATGTTCATTACTGTTGTTCACAAAACTTTCTAATATATGTGCATGAATCTTTTGCAATATATATATATATATATATATATATATATATATATATATATATATATATATCATAAAAGGGGCGCCCAACTTCCTTTTTACTTGTTCATTTTTGGATAACATAATTAAAATATTAATTCTTACTGACTCTAGCAAATAGATAAAGATTTTGTACTTATTTAAACTCATTTTATCTCGTACAGTAATTCATGTCAAAGATAGGAACCTCTATATTCAGTATTACATAGGTAACTTAAGACATTAATATATGTGCATTTCTCCTTTTTCCTCACTGTATTTTAAAAACTTAGTGGAAACTGTTCAATTAATTGTATGTTTACAGCAAAAGCTCTTTATTAGTGCATTTTAAAGCTGATAGGTATGTTCATGATGGTTTGGGAAAGCAGCTTGACTGATTTTATCTCATCTTTCAAATTGGGAATTTTTTTAATTCCATGTATGTTTCAGGGAAATACACTACTTGTTTTTCTATTTTTTTATATGATTATTTTGTTGTTTCTTTCTGCACACATGCCTGATTATAATATACTTCACATCATATTCACAGTCATGATTCTTGTAAACATGTCACTTATACAAATCAAAGTTTGGAAGTCTCAAATTTTCATTGAATACTCTGAGATAATATACTCAATTATTACTGACCATTGGATAAACTATTCCTATAACTCACCATGTCTTGATCTTTAGCTTCACTTAATATAAATGGCATCAATAATTCAAAGAAGAGGTCAAACCTTTTAAGACAGCTTAATTAAACAAACCACAAATAGTATTCCTACAGGAAACCCGTTTTAAAAATACAGAGAAAGATGTTTGGAAACCAAACACATATTACAGTACTAGCTCATGCTTCATTTACATCTAAAAGGGGATGAGTGATAATCCTATGGAAGAATAATATTATCTGCCTTCAAATATTATATAAGCATGAATACCCCAAGGGACTACTAGCTATCACTATCCTACAATTCAATCATAGAATTTGGATGCTTGCTAACCTTTAATGGTTCCCAGGACTGGGTGCTTCAACTGCCAAACAATGTCTCATGTTTATTGATAGTATATCAAAAGGAAATCTTATTTTAGGGGGTGATTTTAACTGCATATTAAGTAATTCCAATACAACAAATAGATGCCCACTTAGGCTAATATCCACTGCTAAAATTCTTAAGTAATGGATAAATCCCCATAATCTGTATGATACATATAACACTAAAAATAAATCACTCTGTTATACACACATTGATCATAGATTTAAAACTCAAACCAGAATAAAGTTCTTATCTCCAATGGTTTAAAATTAAAACTTACATCCTTTACTATTCTTCCTTGTCCTTTATCAGAACATGATTGTCTTATGTTAGATATACAAATAGACTTCACAAAACTAAATACTATGAATAGAATTCCTGCCTATATTACCAAACTAAAAGACTTCAAATCATGGTAATTATCCAAATTAAACTTCTTCTTAGAGACAAATAATAACCCTGAAACAAACATTATTAGGGTTTGGGATGCTCTAAAAGCATATATGTATGGTAAAAGTATATTCTGGCATGAAAAAAAAACTTAAGGAATGGGGATCAGAACTACAGAACCTACAATCTCATTTAACCTATTTGAGATATAAATCATCACAATCAAAGTCAAACAACATAAAAGAAATTACTGCATTAAACAAGAAATATCTAGATATTCTGGCACACAAAACAAATGTAGCATTAGAAAAAATGAAATTAAACTCTTATGATGTACTCCCAAACACATGCACAATTTGTCATTAAGAGCAAAATTACATACCAAGGTAAGTAATCTTAAAGTTATTATATGAAGTTACTAACAAGGCAGTTTTTGGTATCAGAGATATATTAGAAGCATTTAGATATAATTTCACCAAACATTATAACTCTGATAATATAAGCAAAAATGTTACAGACCAAAAAGTAATCACTTTAAACTTGAAGGCCATCCAATAAACTCTTAGGGCCAGATTCAGGAAGCCTCCGTGTAAGAGTTATAACTCTTACATGGAGGCTGCAGTTAAACAGTGTGATGTCAGCATGTCATGCATATGCATGAGGTGCATTTGGCATGCTGAATCACACTGTAACTCTTACACGGACCGTGTAAGACAGTAGGGGGCATGTCCGTTGGCTTAGCCCTGCAAGCGGACACGCCCCCGGAAGTCTATAATGGCTGAAAGTAAACAGCCACGAGAAAGGCCATGGAAATGTGAATAAACACACTACACAACACATGCCCCCACAGACCAGCAATGTAAAGAGTGAACAGATGTTATAAAATGAAAATAAAAACTGTTTTATTTTTTTTAAACCCCATAAATGTTTGCTACTGTGTGCTGGGTGTGCTACTAGCGCAACTGCAGTTAGCAATCAGTGGAAAAAGATATAAGAACTAAATATGCAAAGTAAGCCAAGAAGTAATAGCAGAGCAGTAGAGTTGTCGGCTTTAGAGCAGGCAGGCAAGGTTCGAGCCCACACAACAACCTTTTTTTTTTTGTAAATAAGCACTAAAAAGGCCCCTGACAGTATTGTACAAATGTAAAAGTATTTCCTTTTGTAAAATGGAATGAAATGGAGCATATATTTCCAAGTAATACAAAAATAAAAATTGTTAGAAATGTACTGATAGCTTAATTGCAGTGAGACAGAGTGCCCGTAGCTAAGTAGTGTTTCACAAACTGCAAATTGCTTGCTCATAGCTAAGCACTGGTTTAACAGGCTCAAACTGTGTGCAACTAGCTGTGCTTAGTTTAACATGTGTGTTACTAGCCAATTAAGGTGTAACCCAGTGCACACCGTTTGCACGACGCGCCCACAAGCTAACCGGCGGTGCGCATGCTTGAGCTCCGCGCAAACGAGCGCAGACCTGGTTTTAAAGTGCTTAAAGTGCTTTTGGCATGTACAACAGGTATTAATGTTGTCCTGACACCTCTCTCAGGGGTGGAAGGTTCCAAATGTCACACTAAATTGCATACAAATGCACAGCTGTTGCTGAGAAAGACATGGGCAGCTATGGGCCTCACCTACATCCTTCCTGCAAATTCCAAGCTTGTTTCCCTACTGTCTTACCCTCTTTGTGACCCCTTTTTCACCACTTTCCTGTCACCCCTTTTTCTTTTCTTTCAAAGAAAATAGCGCTTGTGTGCAAACGAGCACAGACCTGGTTTTAAATGCTTAAAAGTGCCTTTGGCACTTTTGATTGACAGGTCCTGTACTCATTTCAAAAGAAAAATAAATACCCACTGTTAGTCTCGAACCCAGTACCTTAGTAACACTAGTCTATATGACCTACCACTAAGCCATGACTCTCATACAAGAGCATAGTGCTAAAATATATATAACATGTAATAGTAGGAATCAATATAAAGGCAATATAGGATGTGTACTACCCAAAGCATGTCAGGTAGATTTTTAATGCCTGAATTACTGGATTCCCATACTAGTTTAGTGTTCACGGAAACAGCCCTGCTAATTGTTAGCTTGTACATAATAATGTAAGGTAATGTACATATATGAAAGTATTATATGTACACACACACACACACACACACACACATATATATATATATATATATATATTAATATATATGAAATATAGTGGTAGGTGTCAATATTCATACACACTCACTACAGGAAACAGTGAATATAAATGCAGCAACCAGAATCTGCAACACAGCCTGACTCCTGTGAGACCTACTAACCCCTTTACCTGCTTAAAGGTGCCTCCAGCACTTTGATTGATAGGTCCTGTACTCAATTTGAAAGCAAAATATAAGCATACTAGTAGGCCCTACCACAAGACCATTGTAACACTAGTCTGTATGACCTACCAGTAAGCCATGACTCTCATACAGGAATATAGTGCTAAAATAAGTAGAACATGTAATAGTAGGAATGAAGATAAAGGCAATATAGGATGTGTACTACCCAAAGCATGTCAGGCAGACTTTAAATGTCCCAATTACTGGATTCCCACACTAGTTTAGTGTTAACAGAAACAGCCCTGCTAATTGTTAGCTTGTACCCAATAATGTCAGCTTATGTACATATATGAAAGTATGTATATGTACACACACACACATATATATATATATATATATATATATATATATATATATATATACCAATACATATGAAATATAGTTGTAAGTGTCAGTATGCATACACACGCACTACAGGGAACAGGTGAGAGAAATGCAGCAACCTGAATTTACAACACAGCATGAAGCATGAGAGAAGTACTAACCTTCACACTCACAGAACTGTCGACAGCATACCAGCATGGTCCACGCCCTTACAATCTGAAAGGGCAACGCCTATCTCACATACCCTTTTATAGCACTGTCCTGAAATCACAGTGAGACATGCAATCAGTACACAACTGGCTGCATGCAATTAGCAAATGCTGCCTTACAATTGGTGCAGAGGCCATCACATGGACCTATGCAGATACCTACAAAAGCATGCAGTACTTACACTCCACACATGCAATGCATTCATTGCACAAAACCGACAGAGAAAGAGACAGAGATAGAAAAAAAAAGAAATAAAGACAGCCAGCAACACAACCAGCAGCAGCAGCAGCAAACAACAAGTATCACCACTGACACAGCAACAGCTGACACAAACACAGGTAATGCAAAGTAGCAGGTTAATACTGTGTTTACTCTGAAATCTCCAAATGTATCATAGTTCACTATCTATAGGTATGTCCATGAGATAGGTTGTGTGTACATAGTCCTGATATATATACATATGTAATATTGCTGTACATGTCGTCCATACTTAAAACTTCCATAGCTTAGAACACAAGGCCAGTTATGCATATGATGCAGTAGTTCCCAGGGCCAGTAGAGGTTCCTCCTCATTGGTGTGGGACCACTGTGTATGTATGGCACTGTTCAGGTACATATCCTGTAGTATGGCCAGGGTTTAATATCAGTCTGTAATGTGGTGCTATGTCCTCTAGGGTGACCGTATCACACATCCAGGGATACCATTTTGTAACAGTGATGCTGTGTGTTCTGCAATGTTGTGGGTGGCCCTCACCTGGACATGTGAGATGATAGGGAGGTTACAGTCATCTGTGATAACTAATTCCACTTGTGTAGGAGAATGGGGGGGGGTACCTGCACCTAAACTGTTTGCAACAATGTTGCCAATATCTGTGCATTTGGTGAATGTGAAGCATCTTACCACTGCTGACCACAGATGCCTTGCCTTCATGTGAATCTGCCCTGTGCTGCAGTAGCCTCCTGCTATTGTTATACAATGTGCATGTATCTGTAGTCCACTGGACAGGATAAATAAGTGGTGTGCATATGGTCTGGGTTAGATATGTGTGTGCACACTACATGCACTATGGGGGATGTCTGTGGTAAGCTTTTGCAAAGGGGCCAGCAGTGTGTGTTGTGGCTTCCACTGGCCCAGTGGGCTGCATGGATAGCATCACAGTCCTAACTAGTGAATAACTGTGTAATTTCATGCATACATAGCAAGGTAGTGTACTGTGCTTGTGGTGTTGTTGGGATATGTATATCCAGGCTGAGTAATGTGTGTCCACATCACAGGGTTGGATGGCAACACACATACAGTATGTAGGGATGAACACCCAGAGTGTTTCAGACGTGTTGCCTGTGCAGAAATATTTGGCCATTACCTGTGCATCCCCAACACACACACATGCAACATATGGCAGAAGTACTATAGCAGTACACATAGGTTCATAGGTTCATAGTAGGCTATTTGCCCTAGGGCAACATGCGTTATTGGTACCAACACCTTCTCTTTTGTTGTTTTGTTTGTATAGGGTGCTGTCAACATCACTGTTTGTTAAGGGAAATGTGCACCCTGCAGTGCATAGCCCCATTTGGCAAAAGCCACATCCCACCCCCAGCATTGTGCACATACACTAACCCCATCCACACTAAAACACATACTTCCAATTTGCAAGATTTAAATCCCTATCTAACTGTGTTATGACACTAGAGACAGACACATTAGCAGAGTGTGCTATTTGCATTAGTGGGAGAAATTCTTTCTAATGCTGTACTTAGAGGGTGCTGACGTCATCTGTGTTTAGGAAGAGGGATGTGTACCCTGTAGTGTGTTCTCCCAGTTGGCAAAAGGCACTTTTCCCTCACAGCATTATGCACACACACAAACCCCACTCATATTAACACACATACATTCCCAGCATTGTGCACACACACTAACCCCACCCACACTAAAACACATACTTCCCATTTGCAAGATTCAAACCCCTACCTAACTGTGTTATGACACTAGAGACAGACACATTAGCAGAGTGTGCTATTTGCATTAGTGGGAGAAATCCTTTCTAATGCTGTACTTAGAGGGTGCTGACGTCATCTGTGTTTAGGAAGAGGGATGTGCACCCTGTAGTGTGTTCTCCCAGTTGGCAAAAGGCACTTTTCCCTCACAGCATTATGCACACACACAAACCCCACTCATACATTCCCTTTGCAGAATTCAAACCCCTACCTAACTATGTCATGACATTGAAGAAAGACACATTAGCGGAGCACGCTATACAAATTACTGGAGAACTTAAATTCAGGTAATATAGTTATAGAGTGCTGACATCATCAGTGTTTCAAAAGGGGAATCTGCATCCTGTAGTGTACTGTCACAGTTGCTAATAGGGTCATTTCCCACACACACATCGATGTGTTTGAGGTTTGCATATGTGGGGGATCCAGTACTCCAGTGTGATTAGTATATGGTTCGATTGCAACAATGAGGGATATACTTCAAGTGGTGAGCATTTTGTACTCATGTTTGTGATGATCAGGTCTAGTATATTTGCCCCTCTTGTGGGAATGTTGACTACCTGTTCCATAGCTAAAGAGTTTCTAAACTATGGGAACCCTAGAGCTTGGGTATTGTGGCTTGAGTAATGTTCACAGTCTATGTTTGGGTAGTTGACATCACCCAGTGTGATGGTGTTTGCAGATAAATCTATACTCTCCTGTGTCATCATGAAGGCTGTGTGGGATTCCTGAGTTTGAGAGGGTGCTGTAAGAGCTCCTCTGTGTCTCTTTCCATGTGGTCCAGGGAGGTACGTCTCAGGTTGTTCACACCAGCATGGACAATGACTGCCTCATACTTGTACTTGCTGTGGAGTGACCTGAGTGCTTGTGTTATGTGGCACATTCTATCACCCTACAGGTAGCTAAATGTGACCCTCACCTTGCTCAGTCTGGAGGGTGGGACGTCAGTCAACAGCTCATGTCAAGCATGTTCACACTCCTCATAAATGATGTGGAAACCTTCAAAGCCCCCAGGCCTGTTGAAAATATGGACCAGACTGCAGATACCTGTATAAAGGCATTCTATGGACACATTCAGGAATGCATGGATCATGCAATCCCAAACAAAAGCATGACCCACTCCTCCAAAGGCATACGTCCTGTGTGCTGGACACCAGCCATAAACAAACTATACAGTAGAAGGATGAAGCTACTACATGATACAACAAACTCCCAAAATGTGAAGGCATCACTGATGAGTATTAGAAGACAACTACAGGCACTCATAAGATTGTCTAAGGCCATCTTTGAGAGAAGATTCCACAAGACACTGAGGATAATCACAAGGCTTTCTGTAGTTATGTTAGGAACCTGGGTGGTAATACCCAGATATGCTCAGAGGTAGTCCAAGATGTCACACAAACTACCAAACACACAGACATTGCCATCATCCTAGTGGACAGGTTCACTGCTACCTTCTCCCCCCCTCCACACCAAAAGGGCTAATATTTCTCCCAGCAGAGTGCTGCCCCTCCTGACATCTCAGATGCTCAGGTAAGAGCTGCCCTCTCCAAAGCAATAAACACTGCATCAATGGGACCAGACAGTGTCCCAGGCTGTGTCCTACATGAACCCCAAGAAGAGCTACATCCAGACATAACACTACTGTTCAATCCCAGCCTTACTACATGATATGTGGCCAAAGAGTGGCGTACAGCAACAGTGGTCCCTCTACATTCAGGTGGTGCCTTAACGGATCCTGGACACTATTCGCCCCATACGTCAGAATAGCTTGGTCTGCAAAGCTATGGCAAGGATCATCATGAACCCTATAAATATAGATAATGGGGACCTACAGACATGTCACCATACACAGTTTGGCTTTGTTAATGGCAGACCCTGCTTCTCAAACCTGTTTGATTTCTTTGAAACAGTCACCAAGGCCACTGTCAAGGGGAAGGTGGTCTACACAGCCTACCTGAACCTTGCATAAGCCTTTGCTACAATACCCCACTTGTGCATTCTAGGGAAGCTCACCAGTGTACATATTAACCCCTATGTCACTACAGATATTGCACAGTGGCTCAAGGGCAGAACACACATGGTTAGAATTGCTGGAGCCATGTCAGCCTCAAAACCAGTTACAAGTGGTGTCCCACAAGGCTCAGCCCTGGGATCTGTCATGTTCAGTGTATATATTTATCAGAGGTACAGGCCAACATGGAAGTACTGTGGCTGAGCAAGTCGCAGATGACTGCAAACCGGACGCCATAATCAACTCTCCAGCTAACACACGCATCCTCCAAAAGGGCCTCTTGGAAACACACCTCTTGGAAAATCATGAAGGGATTCACATCTAGATCAAGGGAGGTCATCCCCTGTATCACTCACACTATTTAGACCCTATGATTGTACACAATGCCCGCTCGAATGTATCTGACCAGACACCTGCTGCAGCTTGAAAGGCCCCAAAAGCCCCATTATTACAGTTGACAGAGGCACAGCAAGGCATGATAGGCATATTTTTTTTTATTCAAACTAAAGGGTGGAAAGCCACACAACTATGGGCTAGGCTTATAAATGCCCTGCACGGCGTGTGCCACAGCCATGGCCTCAAGCTGAATGCCAAAACGTGTATAGTCATCCCCTTTGTCAAAAACAAAGTGACCACAAAGTACCACATATGTGTTAATCCATTAAGTGCAGACGAAGGAATTATGGACCTTGGGGTACACAGGTTGATAGCATTCTCTCATTTGACAACAACATGGCCAAAGTGGTTAGGAAAACATTTCATATGAGCCACATCATCATGAAGGGATTCACATGTAGATCAGGGGAGGACAGTGTGCCTCTTTACTCATCCCTCATCATGCCCATAATTGACTACAATGCCCCTGTCGGCATGCACCTTACCAGACACCTGCAGCAACTGGAAAGACCACATACGTACCTTAAAAAGAGGATCAAAGGGCTCAAATAGATGCCACATACTGACTGGTTAAAGAAACAGCAGCTCTACTCAGTGGCATACTGCCTTTTCATAGGCAATCTGTGCCTGACATATAAAGCCATGTCAAACCCTGACTTAATGGCCATGCTGTACCTCAGAATATCCAGATCCCATCAGGCTACACGCTGGAAAGACTTGAACCTCAAGAGTGATATACATAGGACATGCTGGAGGGACACATTCATAACTCAGAGGCCCCCTTCATTCTGGAATATTATCCCAATAGAGGATAGGCACAGTCACTCAGTGACTATCTTCCAGAGGGATATTAATGACTGGATGTGACATTGTAGGTTTACCCTGGGTATCACTTATGTGTCACTGTTAGACAGAGGCACAGTATACTAACCTTGGAAAAGGGCATAGCAAGATAGATTTACAATGCATGGTGAAAGCCACACACATTCTGGCTAGGTGTATAAATGCCCTAGGGCAAATATCCTTGTATAAACCTATGGACCTATGTATCTTGTTCACCATTGGCCCTATGTGCTGTTAATCACCAATGCAATCTCAATACTATGGTAGCATGTGCAAAGGTCAGTTGTCAGTCACTTCTATGGTACAGTTGTGGAATATGTGAGTCATGTAGTAATGTCACAGCTGCCACATGTACACAGTCAACCCTATCCCCTACCCATGGATGTACAACACATGTATGAGATGGAAACACATGGCCAAACTGTGGACTAAGCACTCTGAACCCAGTACTGGCATAACCTGTCAGGTGGCATGAAATACTACAGTGACTGCAATACCAGTCTGATGTGGACCTACACTGACAGCAATACAAGCACGGAAACACACCAGGCCATTCGTGGAGCCTAAGGATAGCATCCTGCCTGAGTGGCAGACACCTCTGCAGCTGGCACAGGCATACGTTAGGCCTGAACACAGCACGCATAACACATAGCACAGAAATCCTGTGTGCCAAACAAGCACAGTCTGTACTACAACACTACTGCTGCGGTTGTGTTAGGTACTTTTATTGTCCAGTACAGTGAGGTCATGCTCACCAGGCTGGACAAGGTGAAGGTCACAGTGATATGCTCATGGGGCACTATGGTCCACCACATAACACAAGCATACAGGTCATTCAGATGCATGGACACATATGACTCAGTCATTGTCCATGCCACTACAACTGATGTGTGATGTCCCTCACTGGGATACATGATAGGGAACATGGAAGGGCTCACTGAGCAAGTGACACAGGCTGGTAGAACCCTGACCTTGGTTGGCATCAGACCCTCACCAGGAATGCTGACAAATTACTGAATGCTAATGGATTACTGTAGCTACAACACCCTAGCTGAATGGTTCTTAGCATGCGGTCACTGCATTGCTATGGAACAATGTCTTATCACTCCCACAACAGGTGAAAACATGCAGCACCTGTTCATCAACAACATATAGACTATATGCCCCAGACCAGGTGTGTATCCCTCACTACTAGGTTGATAGCATCTACATCTCACACTGTATATACACATCCCACATGCAGCACCTGTACAGAAGACCACAGTCATAATGTTACCCTGTGCAAATACCATGTATTCACATGTGGCAGGCATCACACATGGTAACAATTGAAGGTCACAGGTGCATATGTGTATTTGGCACACACATACATCATGTGTGCAATGCCATTACTGGTTTAATCAATGTCATGCATTATTGTGAGAAACAACCCGCACACATGGGCATTCTGTGTGGGCAAAACACACGTGACATGTCTGGAATCAAAAGCCATAAATAATTGTGATATTGTTTAGAAAGGGGTATGTGCATCCTGTAGTGTGTTTTCCCAGTTGCCAAAAGGGATGTTTCTTTCATACACACTTACCCTCCTTCACATACACTTGCTGGATTCAAACCCCTACCTAACTATGTTATGACACTAGAGATGGACGCATTAGCGGAGCGCGCTATTCGCATTACTGGAAGATTTCTTTTCTCCTGATATACTTATAGGGTGCTGACATCATCAGTGTTTAGGAATGGGAATGAGCATCCTCTGGTGTGTTTTCACAGTTGCTAAGTGGAACATTTGGACTAAGTGTATGAGCATGCCCAGTTCAGCCTTCCCATGGCATGTTGTGTGAAAGATGTCTCATTTATCAAAGTGTGTGAGCATGCCCAGTGTGAGCTTTCCATACGTTGAACTCTGCAGCCCATCACATTTGTGGATGAGTGTGACCTTCAGCTAATATCTCCAGTTTATGGTTGTGTGTTCTGTGCCATGTTGTGTAGTTACTGTCCAAATGCTTTTTCTGTGAACACAACAGGGATTATACTGTGCCTGCAGGTTTTGCATGGGATACTTTGCATACAATTGTCAACATCCGTTCATACTGACCTAACACTGTAGTACTGTATAGTGTAGTGGTTCAGTACTTTCACTGTGGTGGACAGTATCCTGGGCTTTAGTCCTACCACTGCTTTACATTTCCATAGTGTGCACAACAGCCTGGTTAGGGTCCAGTTGTGCACATCTGCACAAAGGCGGTGCCACTACAGACCCTGGTAATTACCACCCCATAAGCTTAACAAGTCTAGTCTGCAAAGCTATGGAGAGGATCATAATGGAGCTCATAAACAAAGATATGGGGACATGCAGACATTGGACCCTTCCCAGTTTGGCTTGGTCAAGGGCAGATCATGCCTTTTGAACTTGGTCGACTTCTTCAATACAGTCACTAAGGCCATTGATGAGGGAAGGGCAGTCCATACAGCCTACCTTGACCTTGCAAAGGCTTTCGACACAATACCCCACTCGGGTATTGTAGAAAAACCTACCAACCTAAATGTAAACCCATATGTCACAAGATGGGTTGCAAACTGGCTTAAGGACAGGACCCACAGGGTTAGAGTTGCTGGCGCTATGTCAGACTCCAAGCCGGTCACAAGTGGTGTCCCACAGGGCTCAATCCTTGGCTCCCTATTGTTCGTCATCTACTTCTCAGAAGTACAGGCCAACATGGGAGGACTTTGGCTGACAAGGTTTGCAGATGACTGCAAACTGGGCGCCATAGTGGACAGTGCATCAGACACGGATATCCTTCAGAAGGGACTCACGGAAACAGATAGCTGGTGCCAGAGCCATGGCCTGCTGTTAAATGCCAAAACATGTATAGTCATACCCTTCGGGAAAATCAAGGTAACCCCAAGCTACCATATAGGTGGCAATCCTCTAAGCACAGAGGAGGTTATCATGGACCTGGGGACCCAGGTTGACAGTGGCCTTTCTTCTGACACTCACGTTGCTAACGTGGCTAGAAAGACCTTCTACATTGCCCACCTGATCATGAAGGGATTCACATCCAGATCTAGTGAGGTCATTGTTCCCCTGTACTCTTCACTTATCAGACCAATGATCAAGTACAATGCCCCATTCTGGATGTATCTCACCCGACATCTGCAGCACCAAAAGGATAACGGGACTCCAACATCTGTCATATGCTGCCAGATTGAAGACACTCCAGCTCTATTCAGTCACATACCGTCTGCTCAGAGGTGACATGTGCCTGACATGCAAGGCCATGTCCAACCAGGAAGTAATGGACACGCTCCACCTCAAAACTGCCAAATCCACCAGAACCACTAGGGCAAGTGACGTAAACCTTAGCAGGGATATAAGTAGGACATATTGGATGGATAGATTTATCACTCAGAGACTCCCTATGCTGTGGAATACAATCCCAGTCCATGTGAGGCAGAGCACCTCGCTGGCTCTGTTCAAGGGGAATCTTGACCTGTGGATGGGAGATCATAGGTTTACCCCGGGGATCATCTCTGTGTCACTGCTGGACAGAGGCACAACAAACTAATGGGCACAGTATTGTTTACATATAAGGGGTGGCGTACGCCACAAAACTCTGGGCTAGGCTTATAACTGCCTTAGGGCAGATAGCCTAGTATAAACCTATGAACCTATCTGACCATGTTGCATTATGTTCAGATATGAACTACTTACAACAGCCTCATCCAACATCAGTAGTGTATTCCACAACATAGGTGTACATTGGCAAACACTACTGATGTGCTCTAGGCCATTTATAATGCTAGTCAGAGAGTGTGTTTGTCCTTCGACACATTGTAAGTGTAGTTTGCCATGACATATGTCTTGTTTAGTATGCTGTGCCTCTGTCTACCTGTGACATAACATTGATACCCAGGGTAAACCTACCATCTCCCATCCACTCATTAAGATTCCTGTTGAGGAGAATCGACGAGTGACTCTATGGATAACCTGTACTGGTAGTTTACTCATGCGTGGGGGTGGCTTCTGTGTTATGGATAACGCAGTACAGCTTGTCCTATGTATGTCAGCGCTGGGGTTCAGGTCCCTCATGTGCATAGCTCACTGCCATTCAGATTGTACAAGGTGCAGCATGTTCATTGATTCCAGCTTGGACATGGCTTTCTACATCAGGCACAGCTTGCGTCTGGGTGGCCAGCATGGCAGTGTGTGGAGTTGCACTCTGTTTAATCAGGCAACACATTACATGTGTTCAAGCTCTTTGATACTCCTGGTGAGGTACTGTTGTGGACTTTACAGTTGATGGAGGTGTCTGCTGAGGTACACCCCACAGGGGCTGTTGTGGTCATTTGTAATGCTGATGAAGGATAACTGCAGAACCACAATGACCTCCCTTATCTAGATGTCATAACCTTCATGATTAGGTTGGTATATGGATTGTTTCTGTTAACACTACAGCCACATGTTTGTCCAATGCAGGATATCTATCACCTTGTGTACCCAGGTCTGTCATTACATGTTAAGTATGTAATGGGTTAACACCTATGTGGTAATTGGTGGTCACTTACTGTATATCCACAGAGGTTGACTATACAGTTTTCTCCATTTAACATGCTGACATGGCTATGGCACCGGTTGTCTGTTTCTATGTGGCCCTTTTGTGGGATGCTTGTGTCAGCTGGAGTGTCAGATATGTTAGGTGGTTTGTAGTCCTCTGCAAACATGTTCAGGCACAGTCCTTACATGTTGGCCTGTACCTATGGGGCATATATACCAGACGGGGAAGGTCCCAGGACCAAACCTTGTGGGATACCTGTTATATGTGGCTTGTAGTCTGACATGGCTGCAGCATGTCTGACCATGTCAGTTCTGTCATTGGTCTGGTTTGCAACCCCTCTAGTGACATTGGGGTGTATATATAAGCTGGTGAGCATATCTATATTGAACACATAGGGTATTGTATGCAAGGCTTTGCAAGGTACAGCTACACTGTGTGGACCACATTGCCCTCATCAGTGACCTCTATCACTGTTCCAACTGAGTCACACATGTTTAGGGGCGGGGTCTGCACTTCATAAACCCACACTGGGTAGGGTCGGGTGTCAATAGATCCCCATTATCGTTATGTCTGCGCTACATGCTGATCCTTTCCATAGCTGTGCAGACCAAGCTGCTCAGGATTCTGTGGTGGTTGTTTTTAGTATCCATTCAGGCGACACCTTTCTTGAGAACAACCACTGTTGCTGTACACTGCTCTTTGGGTACATATCCTGTGGTAAGGCTGACATAATGTCAGGGAGGCAGCAGTCTGCTGGGAAAGATATTTGGCATTATGGGGGGGGGTTGCACTGCACCTGTCAGGATGTATGTTGGCAATACGTGTGTGTGTTTGGTATGTTATTTGTAATATTTGTGTGATCCAGAGCATATCCAGGAATTCACAACACGCTTACTACCATCAGTTGCAGCAGCCTTGGGGTTATCCTTAGTGTCCTGTACAATTTGTGTCATAATAGGTTCATAGGTTCATACTAGGCTATCCACCCTAGGGCATTTGTAAGCCTAGCCACAGTGCGTGTGGCTTTTGCCACCCCTTGCTATGTGAATATTATGGCCATTCATGATTTACTTAGCTGTGCCTCTGTCTGGACATGACACAGTAAAGACCCCCAGTGTACATCTACAATTATCCATCCATTTTGCTAACTTCCTGTTGAAGAGTGTCAGTGAGGGGCTCTGCCTAACATGTAGTGGTATTCTGTTCCAGGGTGTGGAGAGACTCAGGGTTAGGTATCTGTCCCTCCAGCACATCCTATTTGATTATGTGTTAAGGTTGACATCTCTGACTCACACAGCTCCGATGGCTTTGAGTTTTCTGGGGTGGAACATGTCCATTACTTCTGTGTTGGACATGGACTTGTACAACAGACATACAATGCCTCTGTGTAGGCAGTATGTGACTGCATTCAGCTGTGGTGTCTACAGCCAGGCAGCATATGAGATATATTTTAGACCCTTTCTGACTCTTGCTGAGGTACCTTTGAGGTCTTTCTAACTGCTGCAGGTGCCAGGTAATGTACATCCCAAATGAGGCATTGTATTACAATATGGTCTGATAGGGGAAGAGTATAGGGGCACAATGACCTTTGTTGACATAGATGTGAATCCTTTCATGGTACAGTGTCCAATATAGACAGTCTTCCTAGCCAAATTGGCGATGTGACTGTCACATAACAGGTGACTGTCCACTTGTGTCACTAGGTCCCTGATTACTCCTTCCACACATAATGGTTTACCACCTATGTGGTAATTTGTGTGTACCTTGTTTTGTATTTGGTGGTACATTCATACTGTCCACTGTCTTCAGGACAGTGGGGTGGGGTTCCTGTGTGTGAGAGTGTGGTCTGTAGCATGCTACAGACTGTACAGCAGTCTTGCCTACGGATAGTTGCACATGGGTGGACTGCAATGACATAAGCATTGTCAGTTAACTGGATGTATGGCTGTCTGTGCTGAATATGGATACTCACCCTCCTTTTATGTTTTGTTACAGGTTTTGTGGCCATAACACATGATATGTGGTATTACCTGGTAGTGCTGGTGTGCTGTCACGAGGCTTGCAGCAGGTTTCTATCACTGGACAGACATCAATGTTCTCCATACTGGGGAGGGCCTCAGGATCATGCATATTGAGGTTTACACATCTGGCATTGATCAGCATTACCCTTATGTTTCTTTCCAGTTTTGTTTTCTATGGTGCTGGGCTGGTCTTTTCGGCCTTGCCTACCGAAGGATCTCTGTAGGTTGCAAAAGCCTTAGGCAATATCCAGACGCTCATGGGTAACAGGTGCAAGCCATCCCTGGGACAGCAGCATGTCTCACTATGGAGTCACCTATTACAACTGTATCAGGCATGGTGTTTCTCCTTCTGTCCTGTGACTGTTTGGCACACCAGCTTTGTGTACTATGTATTACATGTGCTATGTCTGGAGGTTATTTCATTGGGTGTCTGCTTTGGAGGCTTGTGTTGGTGTTGTGTGTTTGTAATTAGGGCCTCTGGGAATGTTTTTGTGTTTATGTGTTTGGTTTACAGTCGTTGTAGGTCTATGTGGGACTGGGTTTGTGGTGTATGTGGTTACCTTGTCCTCCTGACTAGTTTTGACAGTACTGATTTGGGGGTGTTCAGGCTTCAGTTTGGCTACCTGGTTGCGTCTATCACATACATTTGTATTTATTGGGGTGAGTTGTTGTTGTGTGTGTACTTGGGACAGGTGTCACATTGCCACTGGATTCACAGATTATACTTGTTTTGCCTGGCCTTAGTGGATTGTATGTGTGGACACATTTTATTGACATACTACTGATCACTGATTACTTCACTTTTCATGTTTGATCTATCATGTGGTAGCTTCCTCATTCTCTTCAATGGTTTAGTAATTGCTGGAGTCCAGCATGACAGATGCCTGGGTGTATGGCATTGTGTCTTGTTGTTTGTGATTGCAGACTCCACGCACTCTTGGCTGTGTTCATGGTATGCCTGTATAACATGTTCTGCAGTGTGTCCCATATTCTGGACCTGCACAGGGCTTTTCATGGATTCCACATTGGTTTGTAGGGGTGCAAGCTATGCTTTATACATGTGTTTCACTGTGGTAATCTGGCCAGGGACTGGGGTCGGGATGTGTAACTACAGTGTGATTACTCTATGGTCTGGTCTTACCAGTGAGGGATACACTTCTCATCTTGACATCCAGTACACATATTTCTGATTATCACATCCAGTATGCTTACCCCTCTTGTGGAAGTGTTACATTTTACATGTCCATTTTGTTTGATGGATTCTGGGAAAATGTCTACACTTGTGTCAGTGCTAGTATAATACAAAGAGTATAGTGACAAACACTTAAAAAGCTGACTTCACACTTCTTTGGACTGAGATGGTATCCGTTAAGCCCACTGGGCCAGTGGAAACCACAACACACAATGGTGACTCCTTCACAGACACTTTCTACGGACATCTCCGAGATAGCATGGACCATGCAATCACAAA
The DNA here is from genome assembly GCF_019279795.1 of Protopterus annectens. Classification (NCBI taxonomy): domain Eukaryota; kingdom Metazoa; phylum Chordata; order Ceratodontiformes; family Protopteridae; genus Protopterus; species Protopterus annectens. The sequence continues at coordinate 1,895,942,903 of NC_056733.1, read as the reverse complement.
TAACAACAAGACCCTCTCCACCAAGGGAAAGTGGCCTGTCTGGTGGACCCCAGCCATAAACAAACTGTATAACAGATGAAGGATACTAATGCAAGACAGAGCTACATCTCCTACAGGGAAGGCAGCTGTGATCAGCACTAGTAAAAAGCTACATTCTCTCATAAAGACATCCAAGGTCAACTTTGTGACATAAATCACCAAAGACAATAAAGATAACCACACTGCCTTCTTCAGTTATGTCAGAAACCTGGGTGGGAACCCTCAGATATGCTCTGAGTTGGTACACAACAACATATATTTCAGTGACCTGACAGATATTGGCAACATTCTGGCAGACAGGTCCGGTGCAATTTTCCCCTCCTCACCCCCAAAAGAAGATAGTTATCACAGCTGAATGTAACCTGACTGTCATCTCAGATATCCATGTGAGAGCCACACTCAGCAAAGACAAGAACACAGCATCAATGGGACATGATGGTATCCCCAGTTGCGTGCTATGTGAACTCCAGAAGGAGCTAAACCCGTATATACAAATGCTATTTAACCTTAGCCTTGCTACAGGATATGTACCTGAACACTGGTGTACAGCAACAGTGGTCCCACTCCACAAAGGAGATGCCTCCACAGACCCTGGGAACTACCACCACACAAGCTTAACCAGCCTTGTCTGCAAAGCTATGGAAAGAGTCATTATGGAGCTCTTAAACAGAGACATTGGTGACCTACAGACCCTTGATCCCACCCAGTTCAGCTTTGTACAGGGCAGATCCTGCCTTTTGCACCTAGTTGACTATTTTGAAACTGTCCGTAGGGCCATTGATGAGGACTACGCAGTCCACACAGCCTACCTGCACTTGGCTAAGGCCTTTGACACAATACCCCACTCAGGCATCATAGACAAGCTCAACAGCTGAAATATAAAATCATATGTCACAGGATAGTTTGCAAAATGGCTAGGAAACAGAACCCATAAAGCCAACATTGCAGGTGCCTTGTCAGATTCAAAGCCAGTCACAAGTGGTGTCCCACAAGGATCTGTCCTGGGACCCCTGTTATTTGGCATTTACTTTTCAGATATGAAAGCAAACATAGGAGAGTTGTGGCTGACAAAGTTTGCAGATGACTGCAACCTAGGCACCATAGTGAATACATCAGCCGGCACACACATCCTACAGAATGCCATCACAAACACAGATAGCTGGTGCCGGAATCATGGCCTGAAACTGAATGCAACTGATGTGTAGTCATCCCCTTTGGGAGGAACAAAGTAACCACAAATCAATACATAGACAACAACCCACTGAGCACAGAAAACAAATCAGACACCTGGGGACACATGTAGATAGTGACATCTCATTTGACACCCATGTTGCCAAAGTGGTTATAAAGACTTTCTATCTTGCCCACCTTATCATGAAGGGTTTTTCATCCAGATCAAAGGAGGTCATTGTACCACTATACTTCTCCCTTATCAGGCCCATGATTGAATACAAAGCCCCATTTGGTATGTACCTCATCCAGCACTTGCAACAGCTGGAGAGACCCCAAAAGTACCTTACCAAGAAGATCAGGGTCTACAACACATGTCATATGCTTCCAGACTAAAGGAAATCCAGCTTTATTCAGTGGCATACCGCATACTTACAGGTGACCTATACCTGACATACAAGACCATGTCCAATCAGGATTTGGTGGACATGCTCCACTGCAAGCAATCCAAATCCACCAGAACCATGGGAGCTGAAGATTTGAACCTCAGCACATACATGTATAGGACATGCTGGAGGGACAGAGTCATAACTCAGAGGCTTCTCACACTCTAGCAGAGTATCCCAGTTCATGTTAGACAGAGTACCTCACTGACTCTCTTCAAGAGATATCTGGACAACTGGATGTGAGATTGTAGGTTTACCCCAGGGGTCCTCCCTGTGTCACTACTAGACAGAGGCACAGTCAAGTTATTCAATTATGTAAGGGGGTCATAATGTGTCACTACTAAGTGAGAGGCACAATATTCGGAATCTATTCTGTACACTTATTACCACTATAAGGGGTGGCAATAGCCACATCACTATGGCTAGGCTTATAAATGCACTACGGCAGATAGCCTTGTAGTAAACTATGTAACTATGAAACTATGGTGTATGTGTAGGTATTGTCAGTCAAGCAATATAATGTGGTTTGGGGGGCTTGATATCTTCCTGTATTCCAACAGTTTTTTGTCTATTCCTTCTAGCATGTCAAGGGATCAGTTGCTAATGTCCTCTCCTGCTCAGCTGGTGAACCTGGGAATATTGAGGCAATGTTACAATTGCCTCATGTACACAGACACCCCTCTCCTTCTCCCACAAAACACATATACATGCAATAGATGCAACTATATAGCCAAACTGGAGGCTGAGCTCTCTCAACATAGGACTGGCAAGACCAGAGAGGAGGAGAAGGTAACCACACACACCACAAACCCAGTCTCACATAGCACTATCACAACTTCAAATCATACACATAAACACACAAAGACATACTCGGAGGCTCTGATCAGAAATCTACCATAACAGCAGAGGCCACCAAAGCAGACATCCAAACAACTGCCTCCACAGGGCACAGCACATGCAACACATAGACCACAGAGTCAGTGTGCCAAACATTCACAGCCCTTAAGGCCAAACACAATACCAGACACACTCGTCATAGGTGACTCCATAGTCAGACACACTGATGTCCCGCTCACCAGATTGAGTAAGGGGAAGGTCACAGTAAGCTGCCTATCGGGTGCTGGAATCCACCACATAATGCAAGCACTCAGGTCACTCAACTGCAAGTACAAGTATGACTCAGTCATTGTCCATGCTGGTGTGAATGACCTGAGATGTACCTCCCTGGACTACATGAAAAGAGACATAGAGGAGCTCTCTGATTATGTAGCCCAGGCAGGTATGACCCTGACCTTGAGCAGTATCCTACCTTCACCAAGAATGATGCCACAATACAGAGATAAGATGATCAGCTTTAATAATTGGCTTAAACTATGGTGTCATTCAAAGGGGATCCAATGTCTGTCTGCCTGGGATGACATGCTGGACAAGCCACGCTGATTCACAAGGGACGGCTTGCACCTGTCACCCCTGGGCTTCCGGATTGTGGCTAAGGCTCTTGCCACCCCCATTGTGCCTTTTTTAGGCAAGGCTCAGATTCTAAACCTACCACCCTAGAACACAAAAAAGGAAATAAACTAAGGGTAATGCTGCTCAATGCCAGAAGTCTCAACCTCAAGATGCACGCACTCGAAGCCCTTCTCAGTATGGAGAACATCGATGTCTGTGCTGTGACTGAAACCTGGTTCAAGGCTCCTGACAGCACTCCAGCACTATCAGGTGTTACCTCATATCATGCGTTCCAGCCCCAAAATCCGGACAACACCAACAAAGGAGGGTGGTTGTCCATATTCATCAAGGACACCCTCACCTCAAGGTTGTTGGCAACACACGATGTATCGGAGACCATCCAGGTGCAATTAACCATAGGCAAGACTGCTCTGCGGTTTGTGGCATGTTCCAGGCCACCCTCTCAAACTCAGGAACCTCACACAGCTTTCCTGAAAACACTGGAGGGGATAAATGTATCTCCAAACACCATCATACTGGGTGATTTCAACTATCCAAATATAGACTGGGATCACTACTCAAGCCCCAACACTCAAGGCCAAAGGTTCCTAGAGTTCATAAACTCAAATGTCATGGAACAACTAGTCACCATCCCCACAAGAGGAGACAACATACTAGATCACATCATCACGAACATGGGGTCACAATGTTCAACACCAGAAGTATACCCATCATTGGTGAGATCAGATCATAAACTAATCTCACTGGAAGTCCACATCCCGCCCCCACCCCAGATAAAAAAGACCACAGTGAAGAACTTCTCAAAAGCCGACTTCACACTTCTAAAGACTGGTGTGGTCTCTTTCAAGGCCCCCAAGCCAGCGGAAACCATTACCCAAGCCGCTGAATCACTTACAAATGCCTTCTACCAGCACCTCCAGGACTGCATGGATCAGGCAATCCCAAACAAAACAAAGACTCTTTGTACCAAAGGCAAGCGTCCAGTCTGGTGGACCCTGGCCATAAACAAGCTGTACAACAGAAGGAAGGAGCTACTACAAGATAGAGCAAATTCCATAGAAGGGAAGACACCCCTGCTCATTATAAGTAAAAAACTGAGATCTCCCATAAAATCATCCAAGGCAGATTTTGAGAGAAAACTCGCTAAGGACTCAAAAGACAATCATAAGGCCTTTTTTAGCTATGTTAGAAACCTGGGAGGAGACTCCCAGATATGCTCAGAATTAGTTCAAAATGATGTAATAATCACTGAACCTACAGACATTGCCAACATATTGGCTGACAGGTTCAGTGCATATCCCCCCCCAAAGGGAGCGATATCTATACCAGAGGATTGTAGCCCCCCAAACTTCTCAAATGCTCAGGTGAGAACTGCTCTATCCAAGGCGAGGAACACAGCATCCATGGGACCAGATGGTGTCCCCGGTTGTGTGCTCCACGAACTCAATGAGGAATTAAACCCGCAGTTAGGGCAGCTGTTTAATCTTAGCCTCACCTCAGGATACGTACCCAAGGAGTGGCATACGGCAACGGTGGTCCCACTTCACAAAGGAGGTGCCTCCACCGACCCCAGAAACTACCGTCCCATCAGCTTGACAAGCCTGGTCTGCAAAGCTATGGAGAGGATCATAATGGCACTCATAAATGAAGACATAGGGGACTTGCAGACTTTGGATCCAACCCAGTTTGGCTTTGTCAAGGGCAGATCATGCCTTTTAAACTTGGTTGACTTTTTCAAAACAGTCACCAAGGCCTTTGATGAGGGCAAGGCAGTCCACACAGCCTACCTTGACCTGGCAAAGGCTTTCGATACGATACCCCACTCAGGTATCATTGACAAACTCACCAGCTTAAATGTAAACCCATACATCACAAGATGGGTTGCAAACTGGCTAAGTGACAGAACCCACAGGGCCAGAGTTGCTGGCACTATGTCACACTCCAAGCCTGTCACAAGTGGTGTCCCACAGGGCTCAGTCCTGGGCCCACTTTTGTTTGGCATCTACTTTTCAGAAGTACAAGCAAACACAGGAGGATTATGGCTGACAAAGTTTGCAGATGAGTGCTAACTGGGAACCATACTTGAAAACCCATCTGACACAGACATCCTACAGAAGGGTCTCATAGAAACGGATAACTGGTGCCAGAGCCATGGCCTAAAGTTAAACGCTAAACGATGCATAGTCATACCCTTCGGGAAAAACAAGGTTACCCCTAGTTCCCATATAGGTGGCAATCCTCTAAGCACAGAAGAGGTTATCAGGGATCTGGGCACCCAGGTTGACAGTAACCTTTCGTTTGACACTCACATTGCCAAAGTAGTTAGGAAGACCTTCTACATTGCCCACCTGATCATGCAGGGATTCACAACTAGATCAAGGGAGGTCATTGTTCCCCTGTACTCATCACTCATCAGACCAATGATTGAGTACAATGCCCCATTCAGAATGTATCTGACCCGACACCTGCAGCAATTGGAAAGGCCCCAAACATTCCTCACCAGAAGGATAAAGGGTCTCAAAAATATGTCTTATGCTGCCCGACTGAAGGAACTCCAGCTCTATTCAGTCGCTTACCGTCTGCTCAGAGGTGGCCTGTGGCTGCATACAAGGCCATGTCCAACCCGGAATTAATGAACATGCTTCACCTCAAAACCTCTAAATCCATCATAACTACAAGGGCAAGAGACTTAAACCTCAACACGGCTATTAATAGGGTGTGCTGGAGGGACAGATTCATCATCCAGAGACTCCCTATGCTGTGGTACAACATCCTGGTACATGTGAGGCTGAGCACCTCGCTGGCTTTGTTCAAGAGGAATCTTGACCAATGGATGGGAGATCGCAGGTATACCCCAGGGATAACCTCAGTGTCACTGCTTGACAGAGGCAGAGCAAAATAATGGGCATATTATCCTTCAAACTGAAGGGGTGGCAGAAGCCACAAAACTCTGGGCTAGGCTTATAAATGCCCTAGGGCAGATAGCCTAGTATGAACCTATGAACCTATGAACATAAGCCTGGTGCGGTTCCTGCTATTAGGACAGTGGTCTGCAGCAAGCTATATAGTAGTAGGCAGTTTTAGCAATTGGTATTTGACCATGGCTAATCCATGTTGCTTCTTGTTGTGGTACCAACATGGGGGTGTGGTTATCCATAACATGTATTGCTAGTCACCCTCGTTTTGTAGCTTGTTCCATGTTTTTGCACATGTACATCACTGTATGAGGTGTGACCTGGTAGTGTTAGGGTGCTGATGTGGGCTTTGACCCAGTTTTCTATTACAGCACTGATATCTACATTCTCTATACTGTGTGCATTTACACTGCACACATCTTGATGTTTATACTTCTGGCATTGGGTAGCATTACATCTAGGTTCCTATCCCTTGTGGTACCTATGAAGGTGGGTTTGTGTTTTTGTGGTTTATGATTGGTGAGGGTGGATGTTAGTTAGGGTCCTCAGGTGTGCATATGGTACATGGTGTTACATTACTTAACACATTGCATTCATGCCTCAGGTGGTGCTGCAGGGCTGCCTCTGTTGGATGCACATACTACACTGCCTGTACATGTTTGGAAGCAGGTTGTGTCATGTTAGGCATCTCTGTTACTATATGAGTGAGTCAGAGCGGGTATCAGTCCCAGTGTTCCTACTGACCAAGTGTATGTGCTATGCGTTGCCTCTTTGCCAAGGCCAGGGCATACTGGGCACACCTCCTTCTGCCTACTGGGGCAAGGTCAGGTTGTTCCTCCTCCGAGTCACCCTCTGCCTGTGGTGGCCTTGGCAATGGTGGGGGTATGTTTGGCCCAGCCCTATGCTGGTCCTGCTGCAGCTGTTTCCGCAGGATCATATTATGTAGCATAGCACATATCATGATCATTTGGGTACATGTAGTTGGTGTGTACTGCAAGGCTCCACCAGATGTGTCCAGACACCGGAACCGTGACTTGAGCAGCCCAAACACATGCTCTATGACATTACGTGTTTGTGCGTGTGCCTCATTATGGCGTTCCTGTTCAGGTGTGTGTGCATTTCTGATGGGTGTCATCAGCCACGGCTCAAGTGCATAACCTGCATCCCCCACTAGGTGTCCATGTGGGAAGTCCCCACTGGCAAATGATTGGTACAGCTGCGTCAGATGCCAGATGTGGGAATCGTGGTAGCTCCCAGGGCAGCCAGCACACACATTCATTATTATGCCCTGGGCATCACACACAACCTGGCAGTTGATGGAGGGGAATCCCTTGCGGTTAATGTAGGCTCTACCCCGCTCACCGGCTGGTGCTTTGATGCATATGTGCGTGCAGTCTATTGCACCCAGTACCTCAGGGTATCCCGCTATTTGCTGGACGAGACGCATATTGCTGGCCAATACCTCACTTGCATTGGGGAAATATACATGATCACCGACATGTGTTGACATGGCATCCAGGAAATGGTGCAGTACCCTGGAGGCCGATGCCTGTGATATCCCCATCATATCACCAGTTGGTCTCTGGAAGGTACCTGTTGCTAGTATTCTTAGGCCAACACATACCTTGGTTTCCACTGGGATGGGTTCCCCTCTGTTGGTTCTGTGTGTGAGACGTCGCCTGCACAGCTCAACAATTTGCTGCAGAAGATCTCTGTCCACTCTGTACCGCTCTACTATCTCCAGCTCATGTAACCCATGGTAGGTGACCCTGGGCCTGTATACTCTTCTCCTTCTCCTCACTCTGGGTTGTCTGTCAGCATCTGCATTGTCACCACCCTCAGCAATTCGCCTATGCCTGATTATAACAGCTATGGCAGCCCCTAGCATTTCTGCTCTGAGTTCAGCTTTTTTCAGTTTTCAATTCTGATAGCTTACTTTCTTGCAGTATCTCTTGTGAGAAACACCCTGCACTGCTGTTTGTAGTGTTTTAAGTGCTGGGTTGGGCTGCTAGTCTGCCTGCGTAATTGCCTGCTTCCAATTGTTTCCACCAATTAACTGCAGCAGTATCCTCTGGCAGCTTCCCTGTATTCTGGTTGTTTCCTTTTTCCTCTCTGTTTCCTCAGGGGGAGCAATATGCACACCAGCTTAAGCACACTCACAGTTACTTAAATGCGTGCACACATCCTTACACGGTGTTAAACGCGTGCACACATCCTTACATGGTGTGACATAGCTGAGTCATGTTAAAATGCGCGCACATTGCCTTACACACGTGCACGCCCGCGCAAACCATTGTAAATGGTTTGCAACACGCTCCTAAATGTTGAACCTGCCTTACATGCGCGCACACGCGTGCATGCACGTATATCAAGAAAGTTTGAGTGTAGGGATAGTGTGCACCCTCTATTTCTTGACTTTCCTAGTGTTCTGTTGGAACACACCTCTCTCCCTGATGTCTGTCTGTCATCTATCACCTTACATTGCCCTCCAATCTGATACATTTATTTCTGTCATTCCCCCTCATGATGTCACCTACCTCTTACTCTGTTCCTCCCCCTTCTGTAACGCTTACACTACTCAGAATGTGTTCATTACCTATGTGGCAGTGTGATTCAGTATTGTAACCCTCATTTACATAGGATTGCCTAGTAATACTTAGTTACTTGTCTTACACGGAGCTTCCCCGCCTTGACAACCACTACACGGAGGCCATATTGTTTTTGGTCTGCTAGTCCCTCCATTGTCATTCCATGTAATACATAAATCCCACAATTGTGGGCTTATAAGCTTCGGTTTTCAGTTTTAGGCAGCGCACCCCGTTTGCGCGGGTGTGCGCTGCAGTTAAACATCAAAATCCCATGTAAAAAAAAAAGTTATTTAAAATACTTTTGCAACACTTTTTATTGCCAATGGCCACATATTTGGCCATTGGCATGCTAAATGCAACATATGCACTCTTTATTTGGAGCTGACATAGCTCCATTGTCAATTTTGCAGAAATGTACTCAGTTGTCAGCTGAGTACATTTCTGCAGCTAACACGTCCGTTACACAGACTGGTTTAGGCTTCCTGGATCGCTCAAATACCTCATTTGCATATCTTTGAGCTGCAAATGAGGTATTGAGCTTTTCCACGCCCAGTCCATGTAAAAGACGTGTTAGCTGTCTCTTACACGGAGGTTTGGGCTGTTCCTGGATCGGGAGGCTTACACGGAGGCTTACACTACTCTTAAATTCCGTGTAAGCCTTCCTGAATCCTGCCCTTAGTATAACTCTCAATAAATGAATAACTCTAAATGAAATAAAAAATTAAATAAAAAACCTTAAACCTATCAAGGCTCATGGAATAGATGGCATCATAGCAGAGATTTATAAGCTTTACTTCATCTATAGCTGTGTCTTTACTTCATAACAACCTGGTTGAAGTACAAACTTAAAATATGATCCCTCCCTCTTGGAGAAACTCCTTAATTATCACTATTCTTAAATCTAACAAAGATCCACAGCTTTGGAAATCATATAGAACAATTCCCTTTGTAAATAATGAATGCAAAATATTTATTTCTATATTTGTGGACAAAATAAAGGTTCCACTTTCACAATTAGTTCATAATGACCAAACCGAGTTTATTCATTAAAGGCACAGTCATGATAATATCAAAAGACTATTAACATTAATATAATTTTTAAACAAAGAAAATGAAAATTGTTGGTGAGTCTAGACATAGAAAAAGCATTTAAATCAGTAAACTGGGATTTTTTGTTTGAAACACTAAAATCATTCTTGTTTACAATATCTTTCATCTCCATGATAAAGGCTATTTATAAAGATAATTTGGCATACGTCAAGTTAGGACCCTTCACGTCAAACTGCATCCCCATAAGCAAAGGCACAAAACAAGGTTGCTGTTATTTGCCCTTGTCATAGAAATATTAGTGTCAATAAGAAATAATCAAGAAATCAAAGGCATTAATATTTATAATCATACAATTCTAAAATAGCGCTATTTGTGGCTGATATTCTGCTTACCTTATCTAAGTCAAATAAAGAATTATTATAGATAGACACAGTAATAAATAACTTTCAAAAAATTCAGGCCTTCACTTTAATAAGCAAAAAGCAAAACATATTATTCTTAATGACAAAGGGAAATGTCAAAATGTTAACCAAAGTATCATTGGAGAATATGTTAATACACTAAACTTCCTAGGATAACCCTACGCAGAAACTTGGAAAAAATCAAGAGAAACAAATTATAAAAACATAATATCTCAAGTAAATACATACATAAGCAGTGAAAACAATATGTTTTTTTCATTTGAGGACAGACTTCAATTGTTAAAAGTAACTCTCCTTCCAAAAATGTTACATATTGTCCTGGCTCTAGACCCCCATCCTGGGAATAACTATATTAAACTCATAAATAAAACTTTATTAAACTTCCTATGGTTCCCGAAAAAATATAGGGTTGCATATAGACACCATATTAGATCTTGGGATGGTAGTGGTTTAAGATTCCTTGACTTAGAAACCTATATCAAAGCATTATTACTTAAAAGTACATTAAATTGGATTGATCCAATTACAACTCAAACTGGAAAGATCGCCATATAGCTATAATACAGAATGAAAACTCACTGTCATGTAAAATTCCTTCCAGACATCCCTCCAATAAGTTCTGGTTTCTTCTTAGTCACACTGTTCAATATAATGTAACAAAACCCATGCAAATAAACTATCTAAATAACATTAATAACTTTTGAAAAGTAGTATACTCGAATGCAGACATCAAATCCTGAATTGACATAATAATCCCCTTTAAAATCACAAAAAAACATCCTGGATAAGCTTCACATTAACATCTTTAATGAATGGGAAACTAAAAAATGTATTTATTGGAGACAATGTATTAAAGATTTGGAAACTTCACAACTTTAGCAACTTATAAAAGACTATCATGGGGATTTATTAAAATTTGTGTAGGAATAATGGAAGAGCTACATGGAAGGACCATGGCTGTATATGCACATCCCCCTCAGCAGTACAGCTTTCATGTTAATGAAGGCACTCTACTGAGGGAGGGCCATGTAACACAGTAGTGAATCAGTGCAGAGAGTGTGTTACTGTGTCTGGAGATGAATAACACACTCCCTGCACTGTCAAAGTGCTGGATAGCAATGTATTTAAAAAATATTTATTTATTTTTTGTGTGTTTGCACAGTGTGGTGCACAGCAGTGGACATGTGCTAGACATTTAAAAATAGAAACCAAATACATTTAATTATTTAGGAAAGATCAAGTTTAAGCATAGCTGAGTGGGTTTGTGTGGAGCAGCTTGGTGCTTAGCAGTGCTTAAATGTAGTGGAGAGATACATAAAGTATAACAGCATTTCACATGGCCCTGTAGCCGAATGGTTAGAGTGACAGCTTTAAGTGCAGTAGGCGCAGGGTTTGTATACACGCAATGGTTATTTTCTAAATAGACAGTATGAGACATCTTTTAAATTCCGATTTAATTTTGCAATTACACAGACAGGTTATTAAATTTAGTTTGCAAATACACATGTATGAGAAGTAGTATTAAATCTTGATTGAATTTTGTATGAATACACAGACAGGATATGAAGCAAGAATTTCACTGGTCTTTTGTGTGGTTTCAGAAGGATATGAAGCATTTTTGTTGCAAATACACAATTATGACAAGTATGTGTAAACCCTTAATGGAATAATGTATGTATACACAGCCATGTTATTAAACATTGCAGTTTGCAATTACACAATTTTAAACTGCATTATGAAATCCTGCTTTGCTGCACTCAGCTAAGCTCTGCTAGCACAGCTAGACCTTGCAAAACACTGCTTAAACAAGGGTTGTTTCAGCTGTGCTTATCTGGTTTGCTCATTGCTAAGCGGTGTGAAGCACCACCAAGCAATGCCCATTTAAGCACTGCTCAGCCCCACTAAGCTGGTTTGCACACCGCTAAGCTTTATTAAGCATTACCAGTTTAAGCTCTGCTTGGCTGAGCTCAGTGAGTCTGGGTGGTGCTAAGCAAAGCACTGCATTTTCAAAAATGGCACAATGGTAGTAAAGTGCAGGAAAACAGCCTTATTTTAGTGCAACAGGAGGGAATACAGCCATAATCTGTTGGTGTTTGATCTTGGCAGAGACTATGGCAGGAGTTGGAGATGATGCATGCTTCTGAGCATAACGGTGGAGCATTTTGGACTCCAGGGTCCTGAATGGATTTCTTGTAAAATATCATGATATCTGGCTACTACAGGCCTAGTACCAGGGGTCGGAATACAAATTGAAGGCCTGAGACTGGCTGCCACATGATCTCACCAGTGCAACTGGTATCCCCCACACAGATGAGCAGGTGTGTCATCATTATGACAACCTGAAGTGTCATAAGGGGTTCCCTTGGCCACCTGAGTCCAAGATGCCAGAGATGGGAATGTCCCACCAATTTAAAAATATTATCATTACTTTACAAAATTGTACTCTGAATGTGTGATAGACAGGTATGCATAATGGTGTGCTTCTCTCCCCATATCTGCAGAGGAGATAGCTCATAACCTGAAGGCCCATGGAGGGCACCGGGCCAAGTTGCATCATGAGTGTGGTGAGTACAGATGTATCTTGCAATCTATAGTCATATAAACAAGAAAGAGTAAATTAGTAACGGCCAGTAGGTATATTCAGTTTTGATTGTACTGCAATGGATGTCAACATAGACTTTGGACTGATATAACTGAGTAATGCCAGGTACAGTTCAATAAAGATGAAAACATGAAACCTGATAATGTTAAGGAAATAATGTTTTAACTGCATTGAGAATGTTAAGGAAATAAAGTTCTACTGCATTAATAATGTTAAGGAAATAAAAAAATGTGTCTACTGCATTAATTGTGGAATTACAGCTGTATTGCAACTCCTGCATTATTTCAACTGTTCATGAATAAAGACTGTAGATATATACCAATCACTGCATTATGTCACCCCTAATAAAACTGTGTTGTGCAATATGTGTGAATTTTGGGCTATTGGTCATGAAATCGAGTATGACAACTGCCGTGAAGTAAAAACGGGAATAATACCTCTAAGTGAATGAAGGTTAGCTAATAAAGAGTGTTTTGCTAAACTGTAATGTGGAGCTGTGCTACAAAATATAATGCATTATGATATTTGTTCTGTAGTAAGATCTGAACCTATAATAGGAATGCCCAAGGTATATTGTGTATCTCAGGATTGTCTTGTGTTAACCATTGCATTTCAGCTGTATGCATTCCCAATCTTAATTATGCTGCTGCAGGCAAGTATGAAACTGTAATAGCTGTAGACTGCAAATATGCCATCTGCAACTGTATATGGGTCAGGTAGCCAACCCAGCAGACCAATATGGTCTGTACACATCACTCATATTTCCACCCACTAAGGGTTAATTGTCTACACCTGCATTCCATGTATTAATGCACAATTCACCTACTATCTCTGTCATGCATGAATCTCATGCATGTGTGTTCAAGTGTCACTTCAGTCTTGTATAACACTCTACCTCTATTACCAGGTCACAGTTTGTTACCAGGTGAGCTCTAGGCTCATATCAGTCAATCAATATTCAGCAGTGGCTCAGTAGCTCAGTTTGAGAAACACTATGTGAGATGTATATTTTGTCATGCACAGACCTGGGTTTGAATCCAGGGACAAGTACTACTAAACATTTATAGAAACAATTATGTATTGTTAGCAGATGTTCTTCCCACAGAAATTACAGATAAATAAATGGCTGTAGTAGCTGTTCCAATGGGTTACTAATTTGTGTGACCAGATGTACCAGAGTGTTAACAGCATTGCTCAGCAAGGTGATAAGATGTCAGTAAATTAAGTCAATAAGTACAATACTAATAGAAGTTAATAAAACAAATAAAACTGTTTAATCTTGGTATGGCTGTATGCCTGGCGTGTCTGTGAATGTTTGCTGATAGTCTAACCCCATGCCTGCCAAGGATAGCATGATAGGTGTAAACTCTCTGTACTTTGTACGATACATGTCTCTCAAATGTCACACTGTCACGGACTGTGATCACTGATGCCAAACATCTTGGACAAAGATTTAACATCCACTTGATTTATGTCAATAGCACAGTCACACTCCATCAGTCCACAGTACACCTTGGCAGTCATATATGCCCCCTCACATGTAATAGTCCCCTGTAGTTGTGTACCTGCTGGTGTTACAGCTTGGCCTATACTGTCCGATGTGGATAGCTTTAGAGGTATGTAGGTGCTACAGAAGCTATAGGGTGCATGCATACATAAAGTGGGGCACACCTGTATGGTATATAAGATAAATGTTGCAAACAATATAGCTTATACTGGTAGTAATGGAATGTCTTTTTCTCTCACCCCCACCCTTATCTGAATCATAATTTATTATTGTTATACATCGGGTATGGTTTACTTTCACCATATGTTGTTCTCAAAACATTATGTTGGGCCTTGTGTTTTATTATTGTTATACATTACAGGGGTTGCATGCTAACATACCTTGTTGAATTACCTATGTTGTTGACCTTATGCCATAACTGCTACTGGCATGTTGTTACAATACTGACTGTTATCCCACTTATTGTTGTGTTCCATATGCTATGTACTGGTATGTTACTGGGTTATTTGCAACATCCTGGCATGCTGTTATAACTAACATTCAAATGTTCTGTTCATTGTTAACCTATACACTTTAAAAAACCTCAACACCATAGCTCGACTGGGTAGACTGGTTCCTGGCGATCTGCCTACTCTACCTCAGCTGACTGTGGCACCAGGTCCCAGCACGTATGTGACCCAATATGGGGCTGCCACTTCTTCTGGTCCTGCAACACCTATGGGTGGAACCACCTCAGGAGATGGGACACTTCCCCAGGGCTCCCCAGGAGTGGCCATGGAGAGGGAATTGTCACCTAGTGACAGCTACCAGGGATGGTGCCCAGGATCATGCACCATGGGTTTGATGATCACCTGTGCCAGATTGAGGGCAGACTGGCCAACCTGGAGGGGCAGGGTGGCCCCAATTCCCAGCCCCCATTGCAGCCACCTTTGGGGCAGTGAAGGAACAGTGTTGACTGCTCATGGGTGGGGTGCTCAGTCTCACTGCTGCTGTCTGGGGGCACATGGTTCTCCGATTCCACAACACCCTCCCCGTCCAAGGTCTTTACCCCCCTCATGTATCATATACCACCCCTGTATGCTGTCTTGTCTGTCTTATCCATTTGCAAATGCAACCTCTCCTACCCAACTTACCTCCCCACATGTACCTATATCGCTTCCCTAGCATTCCACTCTCACCTTAAAAAGGGGGGGGGGCATCTGTCCCACAAAAAATATCGCCCCATACATAACACTCCATTTTGCCCCAACATATGCTGCTCACAGTCAATCATTACAGCAGTTAATCAATGCAGTTTTGTCACCCACACCACTGTCTCTGGGTTGTGAGGCTCAAAATTAAAAATTGTCCACAACCTGCACCACTGTTGCTGTACAAGAAATGGAGAGCTATGGTCCTTTTCTACACCCATCCTGCACATTCCTACCTGCCTTTCATGTTAGTTTTTCCGCTGATTGGCACCATTTCACCACTTTCCTATCACCTCTTTTTTCTTTTCTTTTTTTTGAAACAGCATGGGCTTAAGCAGAGCCAAGCGAAGTGCCGTGTCTCAGCGTGTCATGCAAACCCACTTAAAGCTGCTTGAAACTGCTTTAATCACCTTCTGTCTTTCTAACATTGATCTGCAGATCAGGAAAATAATTACCCCTGCCAACTAAAGCATATTGCATTAGCCCACTCAGCTTTGAAAACTAACAGGTGTTTCCATAATCATATCCTGAGTATCAGTGATGCACATCAGCCCTTCCAAGTCTCAAACCCACAGCCCTGTCAATTACAGCATAGTGCATTAGTCCGCTAGGCCACTAGGCCACTCAGCTTTGAAGAACAGCAGGTGTTACCATACACATATTCAGAGTATTAGTGATGCACATCAGCAAAAAGTTCATTTGTGGAAAGTCTCAAACCAAGGGCTTTGTGTTCTACAGCATAGTGCATTAGCTCATTAGGCCACTCAGCTCTGAAGTATAATGGGTGTTTCCATACATATAATGTGGAAAATGACAGCATACTTGGGATTGTGATGCAGACACCAAACCAGTACACAGCCAAATAAATGCTTCTGCATGTATGTGAGGCCTGTGATATCAGGTAAATATGACAACTGCACAGACTGTTGCAGAATGTATACAGTTGTGCCACCTACTTGTGGCACAGTTGTCACAAAACTTATTCTGTGTGCTGAAGTACTGGCAAGTCAGTACAGATTGAAATTAGAAAATCATGACACACAGTTCAGTGTCACATGTCATACCCATCCAAACACATATGTTCATGCCAATCCCGTGTAACAGACTGTATGCATGTACATATGTCTTGCAAATACACCTGCTATAGTATTGACTCAGTAGCTTAATCTATTACATTCCTAGCATGCTTAACATTTTGGCACCCACAGTCCTGGCTTTCATTCCAGTCTGTTGCACATGAAGTACATGCTTGTCAATACAACAAATGACTGACTGAGACATGCAGTTTTAAGCAGAACCCCATGCTGCTACTACAGTCATTCCTAGCATTCTGTACATTTTGCCTCCCACAGTCCTGGCATCCATTCCAGTCTGTTGCATGTCGGTACATGCTTGTACAAACAACAAATACATGGCTGAGCCCTGCAATTTTAAGCAGAACCGGTTGCTGCTACTGCAGTCACTGCCAGCCATATTAGCACAGCAAAGGCCTGTAGGTTGGGCCACACTTCACAAATAGGTATAGGCATCCTAAATGTCGCCTACCACTTTCTGGGTGGCACTATTACATAACATATGTACCTGAGGCACATGCCTCACCTGGACTGTTATGGGTACCATCAGCCTGGCTATGCTGTGACAACAGATCTAACACTGCTCCCTCACTCACATATACAGCTTGCTGTCTCCCAGTGTGTTCATAATCCCAGTATGACACCTGGCCAGAATGCAGCAGCTGCAGCCTGCAGCTGCAGCTTAGGTTCATAGGTTCATAGGTAGGTTCTAGGCTATCTGCCCAAAGGCATTTATAAGCCTAGCCAGAATGTGTTGGTTTTCGCCGCCCCCTTAGATTAGTTCCCTGTGCATCTGTCAAGCAGAGCCACTGAAGTGATCCCCAGTGTATACTTTCTGTTTCCCATCCACTCATCAAGGTTTCTCTTGAAGAGTGCTAGTGAGGAGCTCTGCCTAATGTAGATTGGAATCTTGTTCCAAAACATGGGAAGTCTCTGGGACAGGAATCTATCCCTCCAGAACGTCCTATTTACTGTTGTGGTGAGGTTTAGATCCCTAGAGCATGTGGCTCAAGTGGATAAGGTTTTCTTTAGGTGGAGCATGTCCATCAATTGTGGGTTGGACATGACCTTGTATATCAGACAGAGATCACCTCTGAGCAGGCGGTATGCAACTGAGTAAAGCTGGGGTTTCTTCAGTCGAGCTGCATAGGGCATCTGTTTGAGGCCAGTGATCCTCTTGGTGAGGTACTTCTGTGGTCTTTCCAGCTGTTGCAAGTGTCTTGTAAGGTATATCCCAAATGGGGCGTTGTACTCTATGATGGGTCTGATGAGTGATGAGTAGAGGGGCACAATGACCTCTTTTGATCTGTATGCAAACTCTTTTGTGATTAGGTGGGCCACATAGAAGGATTTTCTAACCACTTTGGCAATGTGATTATCAAAGGAGAGATTACTATCTACTTGGGTCCCCAGATCACTTGTTACATTTTCCGTATTTAGGGGACTACCACCTATGTGGTAGCTTGTGCGTACTTTGTTATTTCCAAAGGGAATAACTATGCACTTTTTGGCATTTAGCTAGAGACCATGATTTTGACACCAGATATCTATCTCAGTGAGACCCTTTTGGAGGATGTCTGTATAGCTCCTAGTTTGTAGTCATTTGCGAACTTGGTCAGCCATAGTCCTCCTGTGTTTGCCTGTACCTCTAAGAAGTATATGCCGAACAAGAGGGGTCCTAGGACATAGCCCTGGGGAAGACCACTTGTAACTGGTTTAGAGTCAGACCTAGCTCCTGCAACTCTCACCATGTGGGTTCTGTCCATGAGCCAATTGGCAACCCATCTTGTGACATAGGGGTTTATGTTCAGGCTGGTGAGCTTGTCTATAATACCAGAATTGGGAAAGGCCTTTGTGAGGTCTAGGTAGGCTGTGTGTACCACTTTTCCCTCATCTATAGCCTTGGTAACTGTGTCAAAGAAGTCCACCAGGTTTAGGAGGCATAATCTGCCCTTAACAAAGCCAAACTGGGTAGGGTCCAGTGTCTGGAGGTTCCCTATGTCTCTATTAATGAGCTCCATGATGATGCGCTCCATAGCCTTGCAGACCAAGCTAGTTAGGCTTATAGGGCGATAGTTCCTGGGGTGTGTTGTGGCGCCACCTTTGTGGAGTGGAATAACCATTACAGTGCACCACTATATGGGTACATGGCCTGTGGAGAGGCTGAGTTTGAACAGTGTGTTTAGGTGAGGGGTTAGTTTGTCTTTGAGCGCATGTAGGACACAGCCTGGGCCACCGTCCGGTCCCATTGATGCTCTGTTTTTGGCTTTGGAGAGGGCTATTTTAACCTGAGTGTCTGTGATTTCAGGGGCTCTATATTCTTCTGGTATGGTTATGGACCCTTTTGGGGGTGAGAAGGGGTGACGTTTGCACTGAACCAGTCTGTCAGGATGTTGGCAATATCGGTTGGTTCAGTGTATTTTGTGCCATTCTGCACTAACTCCTAGCAGATCTGAGAATTTCCACTTAGATTCTTGACATAGCTAAAGAATGCCTTGTGGTTATCTTTGGAGTCCTTGGCAAGTTTTCTTTCAAAGCTTGCCTTGGACAGTTTTATGAGGGATCTTAGTTTCTTGCAGATACTGATGAGAGATGTCTTCCCTTTTTGGGATTTTACTCTTTTCTGTACTAGTTTCCTCCATCTATTGTATAGCTTGTTTATGGCAGGGGTCCACCAGACTGGTTTGCTTTTCTTAGTATTGGTTTTGCTTGGGATAGCACAATCCATGCATTCTTGTAGGTTCCCATAGAATGCATTAGTAAAGGATTTTGCAGCTTGGACAGCGTTATCCTTTAGCATGGGAGCTTTGAAACTTTCCACCTCCGTGTTAAGTAATGTGAAGTTTGCTATTGAAAAGTTTTTCATGGTGGTTTCCTTGTCCAGGGGTGGGGACAGAATGTGGATATCCAAAGTGATTTGTTTATGGTCAGATCTAATCAGCAAGGGGTTGACCTCCGTTGTGGAATACCGGTCGCCCATGTTGGTGATGACCAGGTCCAATATGTTGTCACCTCTGGTGGGAGTGTTGACCAGTTGTTCCAGGTGTTTGAGTTTATAAATGCTAGGAAATGTTGATCAAGGGAGTCAGTGCTTGAGTAGTTCTCCCAGTTTATGTTTGGGTAGTTGAAATCACCCAATATTAGGGTGTTTGGTAGGACTTTTATGTTACCCAGTGTTTCCAGAAATGTGGAATGGGGGTCCTCGGGCATGGTGGGTGATCTGTAGCAAGCTAAAATTTGAATTGCAGTTTTGCCCATTGTTAGTTGCACATGGATAATCTCTGAAGCATTGTGCTGTGCCACTAACCTGGAGGTGTGGGTATCCTTGATGAATATGGATAGTCCCCCACCTTTTGTATTTCGGTCCGGGTTCTGTGGCCGAAATGTATAGTATGAGTTGTAGCCTGGTAGTGCTGGGGTGCTCTCTGGAGCCTTAAACCAGGTTTTTGCTACTGCACATATATCGCTTTTAGCCATACTGAGGAGTGCCTTGACCGTGTGCATTTTGAGGTTTAGACTTCTGGCATTGAGTAGTATTACCCTCAGATTTTTATTACCTGTGCTATTTACTGTGGTGGGTTTGTCTTTTAAGCCTTGCCTAAAAAAGGCACTATGGGGGTGGCAAGAGCCTTGGCCAGTATTCGAAAGCCTAAGGGTGACAGGTGCAAGCCGTCTCTAGTGAAGCAGTGTGGCTTGTCGAGCATGTCATTCCAGGCAGACAGACACTGGATCCCCTTTGAATGACACCAGAAACTTAGCCAATTGTTGAAATTGATATTTTTTTCTTTATACAGTGGTATCATTTTTGGTGAGGGCAGGATGCTACTCAGGGTCAGGGTCATACTGGCCTGGGCTACATGATCAGAGAGCTCTTCCACGTCTCTTTTCATGTAGTCCAGAGAGGTATGGCTCAGGTCATTCACACCAACATGGACAATGACAGAGTCATATTTGTACTTGTTCTGGAGTGACCTGAGTGCTTGTGTTATGTGGTGGATCCTGGCACCTGACAGACAACTAACAGTAACCTTTTCCATATTCAGCCTAGTGAGTGGGATGTCAGTGTGCCTGACTATAGAGTCACTAATTATTAGTATGTTGGGTATGTTATTTTGTCTTGAGGACTGTGATTGCATGGTACACTGGTTTTGAGAAGTATGTGTTTCATGGTTTGTGTTGGGGGGGGGTGGAGGTTGCTTGGATGGCTGCTTTGGAGGGTTCTGTTGCTTTTGCAGATTTTTATTTAGAGCATCCGAGTATGTTTTTGTGTATTTACGTGTGTTTTTTGCCAGTGCTGGTTTAATGGGTCTGTGTGAGACTGGTGGTGTGATGCCAGTATTTCCCTTCTCCTCTTGACTGTCTGATCCAGTCTTGCATTGAGAGAGCTTAGCCTCCAGTTTGGCTGTATAATTGCATCTCTCGCATGTATTAGTGTTTGGTGGTAGGAGAGGATTGTCTGTGTACATGAGGCAGTTGTAACATTGCCTCAAAATGCCCAAATTCACCAGTTGGACTGGAGAGTACACCTGAAACTGCCCTTTGGACAGGCCTGGATAGGTACAGTAAACTGGTTTCCTGAATGGCTGGTAAGGTCGAATAGAGAGCCTTGTCCTTCTGTAGTGCTAGGGTTTATAAGTGCTTGCTATGAGATTTGAGCACGTGCTGGGCTGAGAAATGAATGGCTTGAGTGCTTAAGTTGAAAGTTTGTCTAGTTCCAAGAGAAAAATTGAAGAGGAGACTTTGTGGAGCCGGGAATAGTTATACCCTAGCTAACTGGCACTGCCTGGCACTCAAAACCGGGTAAATGCAGTTTTTATAGCAGGGAAATGAAAGAGATAGAAATTAGCCCAAAGTGGCCAGTAGACTACTACTTTCTGGGCTGAAACCACTCCTCCAGGGACAGATAGGCTGCTCAAAGCTCCCCTGTCTCAGAGGTGAACAGAGAAACTTTCTTCTATCCAAGTAAGGTATGGGCAAACACAGAGATTTGCAACACAGCCCTGAATTCAGCACTAACCTGAAAAATGGACTATACTAGCTTAGAAAGGTGGGAAAAAAGTATATATATATATATATATATATATATATATATATATATATATATATATATATATATATATATATTTATTTATATTTATATTTTTTTTTTTCAGAAAATAAAGCAGATGCAATCAAAAAAACACTTGAAATGCACATAAAAAGATGCTTATTGTTATATATCTCAGTTCAGAGATGTAGTCAATGCCCCTAGTAATAAAGCAGGAAGAAACATAAATACAGTAAAAGCAGATGAATAAAGTGCAATTTATATATATATATATATATATATATATATATATATATATATATATATATATATATATATATATATGTATATAAACAATAGAAAATGAACAATCTGATTTAAACAAGTTACCCAATTAATCAGAAAAAACTCAAAACTGAGCCCTGTTCCAGCAGTCTTCAATCAGACAAGTACTAACTGCACACTCCCGCTACTAGGGTGCAGGGGAACCTTCTCCAAAATAGTTGGCCTGGATCAGTGCTCAAGTTATACAAACAAAGCTAGATTCAGCAGGCCTGAATCTGGTCCTGTGCTACAGCAATAAGGTGCACCAATTTCAGAAAGAAACAGTTTGAATAAGTAGGCACAATAAGCCAGTGACCAGAAATTCCCAGCTCAGAAGGGCAGAATCCAGCCTCTCCTCCCACAAGAGTGCAGACCACAAACCTTCTTAATGTAGAATAACTGGCCTGAAGCCCAAGTGCTTAAACCAGAACTAATACACTTTTAGAATAGCAGACACTGAGCTTTCAATCAGCAATTCCCAGCTTAGAAGGATGTAAGCTACCTGTCCTGCCACAACAGTGCAGACCACAAACCTTCTTAATGTAAATAAAATGGTATGAAGCCTAAGTGCTTAAACCAAAAGGCTTAGAATAACAGTTACAATTTGATCAGGCTACTACCAAGCAACAATAAGTGCAGCAGAATAAATAAAATTGAGTACTTTTAAAAAGAGGCAAAAAAAAAATAAAGCAGGAGGAAACACAAATACTGTAAAAGCAGATTTTTTTTTGTTAGTAAAGTGCAAGGAGAGTATTGCGGTGGCGACCCCTAACCGGGAAAAGCCGAAAGAAACAACAACAACAACAAAAGAGTAAAGTGCAAGGGGAGAGGAAGGAAGAACCTAAGTGGGCTGACCTTCTCAAATCTTCTCTCTGTATTAAGTAGAGTGAGCACTAGACTCAAAATATGATCTCACAGTGTTCGGTTAAGTGAGCAAATGAGATGGACTCAGGAGGAGTGCTCAAATACAGACTTACAGGAGGGGCGAGCAATTCCAGAGCCCCCAATACTAACATCAAAACAAGAACAGGGAGGATGGGTGGGGACAGACAAGAAGAAGAATAAGTACAGTTGTACAGATTACAGAGATATTAAATCACAATGCAGACAAAAAAAATTAGAAAAAACTGTTATCTTTTCTAAATATCACAGCTGGCAGTAGGTCAATCTCTCTGCAGCAGCCTGAGCAACAGGTATATCTGATTTAAAACACAGGACAGTGACCAAACAATACAGATGCAGGAATACTTTGGCCAGATGAAACTAGTTCTGAAAACTTACTGCCACTAGAAAAACAGACAAGGCCTCCAGACAAAGGATTTCACTACAACTGAGGTCAACACTAAGAGGTATATAGTTATGACACACAAGAAGAAGAATAAGTACAGTTGTATAAATTGCAGAGATATTAAATCAAAACGCAGACAAAAAATGAGGATAAACACTTATCTTTTCTCAATATCACTGCTGGTAGTAGGTGAATCTCTCTGCAGCAGCCTGAGCAACAGGTATATCTGATTTAAAAAACAGGACAGAAACCAAACAATACAGATGCAGGATTACTTTGGCCAGATGAAACTAGTTCTGAAAACATACTGCCACTAAGAAAACAGACAAGGCCTTCAGACAAAGGATTTTGCTACAACAGAGGTCAACACTAAGAGATATAAAGCTACAGCACACAAGAAGAAGAATAAGTACAGTTGTACAGATTATAAAGATATTAAATCAAAATGCAGACAAAAAATGAGGATAAACACTTATCTTTTCTCAATATCACAGCTGGAAGTAGGGTAATCTCACTGCAGCAGCCTTAGCAACAGGTATATCTGATTTAAAACACATGACAGAAACCAAACAATACAGATGCAGGAATACTTTGGCCGGATGAAACTAGTTCTGAAAACTTACTGCCAAGAGAAAAACAGACAAGGCCTTCAGACAAAGAATCTCACTTTAACTGAGGTCAACACTAAGAGATATACAGCTATAACACACAAGAAGAAAAATAAGTACAGTTGTACAGATTACAGATATATTAAATAAAAAAATGAGAATAAACACTTATCTTTTCTCAATATCACAGCTGGCAGTAAGTCCATCTCTCTGTAGCAGTCTGAGCAACAAGTATATCTGATTTAAAACACAGGAGAGAAACCAAACAATAAAGATGCAGGAATACTTTGGCCGGAAGAAACTAGTTCTGAAAACTTACTGCAACTAAGAAAACAGACAAGGCCTCCAGACAAAGGATTTCACTACAACTGAGATCAACACTAAGAGATATAAAGTATAACACACAAGAAGAAGAATAAGTACAGTTGCACAGATTACAGAGATATTAAATGAAAATGCAGACAAAAAATGAGAATAAACACTTATCCTTTCTCAATCTCACAGCTGGCAGTAAGTCAATCTGTCTACACCAGCCTGAGCAACAGGTATATCTGATTTAAAACACAGGACAGAAACCAAACAATACAGAGGCAGGAATAATTTGGCCAGATGAAACTAGTTCTGAAAACTTACTGCCATTACGAACACAGACAAGGCCTCCAGAAAAGGATTTCACTACAACTGAGATCAACACTAAGAGATATACAGCTATAATATACAAAAGAAGAATAAGTAAAGTTGCAAAGATTACAGAGATATTAAATCAAAATGCAGACAAAAAATGAGAATAATCACTTATCTTTTCTCAATATCAGAGCTGGCAGTACGTCAATCTTTCTGCAGCAGCCTGAGCAACAGGTACATTTGATTTAAAACAAAGGACAGAAACGAAACAATACAGATGCAGGAATACTTTGGACGGATGAAACTAGTCCTGAAAACTTATTGCCACTAAAAACAACAGACATGGCCTCCAGACAAAGGATTTCACTACAACTGAGGTCAACACTAAGAGATAGAAAGCTATAAAACAAAATAAGAAGAATAAGTACATTTGTACAGATTACAGAGATATTAAATCAAAATGCAGACAAAAAATGAGAATAAACACTAATCATTTCTCAATATCACAGCTGGCAGTAGGACAATCTTTCTGCAGCAGCCTGAGCAACAGGTATATCTGATTTAAAACACAGGACAGAAACCAAACAATACAGATGCATGAATACTTTGGCCAGATGAAACTAGTTCTGAAAACTTACTGCCACTAAGAAAACAGACAAGGCCTCCAGACAAAGGATTTCACTACAACTGAGGTCAACACTAAGAGATATACAGCTATAACACATAAGAAGAAGAATAAGTACAGTTGTACAGATTTCAGAGATATTAATTCAAAATGCAGATAAAAATGAGAATAAACACTTATCTTTTCTCAATATCACAGCTGGCAGTAGGTCAATCTCTCTGCAGCAGCCTGAGCAACAGGTATATCTGATTTAAATCACAGGATAGAAACCAAACAATACAGATGCAGGAATACTTTGGCTAGATGAAACAACTTCTGAAAACTTACTGCCACTAAGAAAATAGACAAGGCCTCCAGACAAAGGATTTCACTACAACTGAGGTCAACACTAAGAGATATACAGCTATAACACACAAGAAGAAGAATAAGTACAGTTGTACAGATTTCAGAGATATTAATTCAAAATACAGATTAAAATGAGAATAAACACTTATCTTGTCTCAATATCACAGCTGGCAGTAGGTCAATCTTTCTGCAGCAGCCTGAGCAACAGGTATATCTGATTTAAAACACAGGACATTAACCAAACAATACAGATGCAGGAATACTTTGGCTTGATGAAACAACTTCTGAAAACTTACTGCCACTAAGAAAATAGACAAGGCCTACAGACAAAGGATTTCACTACAGCTGAGGTCAACACTAAGAGATATACAGCTATAACACACAAGAAGAAGAATAAGTACAGTTGTACAGATTACAGAGATATTAAATCAAAATGCAGAAAAAAATGAGAATAAACACTTATATTTTCTCAATTTAACAGCTGGCAGTATGTCATTCTTTCTGCAGCAGCCTGAGCAACAGGTATATCTGATTTAAAACACAGGACAGAAACCAAATAATATAGAATGCAGGAATACTTTGGCCTGATGAATCTAGTTCTGAAAACTTACTGACACAAAGAAAACAGACACGGCATTCAGACAAAGGATTTCACTACGACTGAGATCAACACTAAGAGATATACAGGTATAACACACAAGAAGAAGAATAAGTACAGTTGTACATATTACAGAGATATTAATTCAAAATGCAGGCATAAAAATGTGAATAAACACTTATCTTTTCTCAATATCACAGCTGGCTGTAGGTCAATCTATCTGCAGCAGCCGGAGTAACAGGTATATCTGATTTAAAACACAGGACAGGAACCAAACATAACAGATGCAGGAATACTTTGGCTGGATGAAACTAGTTCTGAAAACATACTGCCACTTAGAAAACAAACAAAACCTCCAGACAAAGGATTTCACTACAACTGAGGTCAACACTAAGAGATATACAGCTATAACACACAAGAAGAAGAATAAGTACAGTTGTACAGATTACAAAGATAGTAAATCAAAAAGCAGTCAAAAATGATAATAAACACTTATCTTTTCTCAATATCACAGCTGGCAATAGGTCAATCTCTCTGCAGCAGCCTGAGCAACAGGTATATCTGATTTAAAACACAGGACAGAAACCAAACAATACAGATGCAGGAAAACTTTGGCCAGATGAAACTAGTTCTGACAACTTACTGCCACTAAGAAAACAGACAAAACCTCCAGACAAAGTATTTCACTACAACTGAGGACAACACTAAGAGATATACAGCTATAACACATAAGAGGAAGAATAAATACATTTGTACAGATAGCAGAGATATTAAATTAAAATGTAGACAAAAATGAGAATAAACACTTATCTTTTCTCAATATCACAGCTGGCAGCAGGTCAATCTCTCTGCAGCAGTTTGAGCAAGAGGTATATCTGATTTAAAATACAGGACAGAAACCAAACAATACAGATGTAGGAATACTTTGGCTAGATGAAATAAGTTCTGAAAACTTACTGCCACTAAGAAAATAGACAAGGCCTACAGACAAAGGATTTCACTACAGCTGAGGTCAACACTAAGAGATATACAGCTATAACACACAAGAAGAAGAATAAGTACATTTGTACAGACTACAGAGATATTAAATCAAAATGCAGACAAAAAATGAGAATCAAAAAGCAGTCAAAAATGAGAATAAACACGTATCTTTTCTCAATATCGCAGCTGGCAGTAGGTCAATCTCTATGCAGCAGCCTGAGCAAAAGGTATATCTGATTTGTAACACGGGACAGAAACCAAACAATACAGATGCAGGAATACTTTGGAGAAAAGAAACTAGTTCTGAAAACTTACTGCCACTAAGAAAGCAGACAAGGCCTCCAGACAAAGGATTTCACTACAACTGAAGTCAACACTAAGAGATATACAGCTATAACACACAAGAAGAAGAATAAATACAGTTGTACAGATAACAGAGATATTAAATCAAAAAGCAGACATAAAATGAGAATAAACACTTATCTTTTCTCAGTATCACAGCTGGGAGTAGGTCAATCTCTCTGCAGCAGCCTGAGTAACAGGTATATCTGATTTAAAACACAGGACAGAAACCAAACAATACAGATGCAGGAATACTTTGGCCAGATGAAAGTTGTTCTGACAACTTACTGCCACTAAGAAAACAGAAAAGGCCTCCATACTAAGGATTTCACTACAACTGAAGTCAACACTAAGAGATTTACAGCTATATCACACAAGAAGAAGAATATATACAGTGTTACAGATTACAGAGATATTAAATCAAAATGCAGACAAAAAATGAGAGTAAACACTTATATTTTCTTAATATCACAGCTGGCAGTAGCTCACTCTCTCTGCAGCAGCCTGAGCAACAGGTATATCTGATTTAAAACACAGGACAGAAACCAGACAATAGGGATGCAGGAATACTTTGGCCTGATGAAAGTAGTTCTGAAAACTTACTGCATCTAAGAAAACAGACAAGGCCTCCAGACAAAGTATTTCACTACAACTGAGGTCAAAACTAAGAGATATAAAAGTGTTACACACAAGAAGAAGAATAAATACATTTGTACAGATAGCAGAGATATTAAATTAAAATGTAGACAAAACATGAGAATAAACACTTATCTTTTTTCAGGATCACAGCTGGCAGTAGGTCAATCTTTCTGCAGCAGCCTGAGCAACAGGCATATCTGATTTAAAACACAGGACAGGAACCAAACAATACAGATGCAGGCATACTTTGGCCAGATGAAACTTGTTCTGAAAACTTACTGCCACTAAGAAAACTGTCAAGGCCTCCAGACCAAGGATTTCACTACAACTGAGGTCAACACTAAGAGATATAAAGCTGTAACAAACAAGAGGAAGAGTAAGTACATTTGTACAGATTACAGAGATATTAAATCAAAATGCAGACAGAGAATGAGAATAAGCACATACCTTTTCTCAATATCACAGCTGGCAGTAGGTCAATCTCTATGCAGCAGACTGAGCAACAGGTATATCTGATTTATAACACAGGACAGAAACCAAACAATACAGATGCGGGAATACTTTGGACAGAAGAAAACAGTTCTGAAAACATACTGCCTTTAAGAAAACAGACAAGGCCTCCAGACAAAGTATTTCACTACAACTAAGGTCACCACTAAAAGATATAAAGCTATAACACACAAGAAGAAAAATAAGTACAGTTGTAGAGTACATAGAGATATTAAATCAAAATGCAGACAAAAAAGGAGAATAAACACTTATCTTTTCTCAATATCACAGCTGACAGCATGTCAATTTCTCTGCAGAAGCCTGAGCAACAGGTATATCTGATTAAATACACAGGACAGAAACCAAACTATACAGATGCAGGAATACTTTGGCAGGATGAAACTAGTTCTGAAAACTTTCTGCCACTAAGAAAACAGACAAGGCCTCAAGACAAAGGATTTCACTATAACTGAAACCAACACTAAGAGATATACAGCTATAACACACAAGAAAAAGAATAAGTACAGTTGTACAGATTACAGAAATATTAAATCAAAATGCAGACAAAAAATGAGAATAAACACGTATCTTTTCTCAATATCGCAGCTGGCAGGAGGTCAGTCTCTATGCAGCAGCCTGAGCTAAACATGTATCTTTTCTCAATATCACAGCTGGCAGTAGGACAGTCTCTATGCAGCAGCCTGAGCAACAGGT